>NC_084950.1:172500-472500 GCF_949316205.1 Platichthys flesus
ATCAACACAACAACAGGATTCACTACATGACAAGAACCAGTTTGTAACTTCATGGAAAATGTTGAGATGAAGAACACTAACGTCCTCAAACTTCCACTAATGTCCACAGCAGCAGTGGAATTAAAAGAATTCCCCTCCTCCTTATCCCTTCACTGCCCCCCACCCCCACCCTGTCTGTCTGTCTCTCTCTGTCTGAGTGCATGCTGGGAGTGGAAGACGGTGAAAGTTGTGGTGCGTCCAAGTGTTTCCTCTTTTTTCTTTCATCTTTGCTTGCTGGCAGGTTTGTTGTTGTGCAGGTTTAGCTGGAGTCATGCCCCCTCGGACTTTAAAGTGTGGAGGTGCAGAAGCTCACCCAGTTTGTCCCAGTCTAAACTGCCTCTGGAAGATTTCAGCTTAGTTTAGCCTACCCGCTCCGGCTGGGCCGGTTGTAGCGGAGCCCAATGAACAGAGTAGACTGGGACACAGATGTCACACTGAGAATGTTTTAGGTGCAGGAAAGTGAGATGCTGATATATTATGATTCTTCCAGAGATAATGGTAAGAACAGGAAATCTAATGTCTTGTGTGTCAGTTTTATTTAAAACCTTCTCCTTTAGTCAGATGAGAGTGAGTGTGTCTCTGGCCTCCTCTCAGACATGTGCTCATAAAAACAGTTGTTACTCTCTCACAGGCCTTTAACAGGTCCCACAGGACACTAAAGGGACAAGAAATGCTAACGTTTGTGTGTTCCCTAATTTTGAGCCCCTCTTAGATTCTGTCAGTCTTTTCAGGAGATCGTTTTCACAGTCCAAGAGCCTCACCGTCTCAAAGAGTTCTCAGGGTCTAAAAGCAGCTAGGAGATAATTAATAGGTTTATTAGCGTTTTCTATGTATTCCTAGTTTGTTCCTTGCTTATTGCTTTACGTATTTTCTTCTGTGTTATTGGGGACATAGGAATAGGCAGTTGATGGTTGAATATAGAAAGGAATGGTTGGTGAAGGGCGTCTCTCTTCAAGCTGTGTTCTCTTAAAAAGTTAGATATTATAACACTACAACAGATAATGAGGCTGACGGGAGTTTTATTCCTCAATCTGTTGAGACTGAAGAAGTCATTGAAGGTGGTCTGTTGCAGCTGCATATGAAAATGTAAGAATGGTGTTTCTCAAAGTGTATAATCAAGTTGTGGGAGTGAAAAGCTTTTTTAGATGTTTTAGATTAAGTAATTAAAAAGTGTGACAGTGAAAAATAATTATTCATTGGTTGGGATTTTAATTGAAGACAGGTACCAGGCAGAACCTCACGCTGCCTCATGGAGCCTCAGGAGTGTTTGTCCATAACAAACAGAGACAATACACTGGTACACATGTTAGAGATAACTTACTGCCTATGGCCAGACCTTATCATTATGATTATTAAACATAATTTTCAATCAATCAATCAATCAAATTTTATTTGTATAGCCCATATTCACAAATTACAATTCATCTCATAGGGCTTTAACAGGGTGTGACATCCTCTGTCCTTAACCCTCAGCAAGAGTAAGGAAAAACTACAAAAAACCCTTTTAACAGGGTAAAAATATGTAGAAACCTCAGAGAGAGCCACATGTGAGGGATCCCTCTCCCAGGACGGACAGAAGTGCAATAGATGCCACGTGCAGGAGAACATCATCAATAATCAAAGTCTCTAGCAGCATTGATGAAGCACAGTCCATGCTCAGCAACCATCTAGAACACGATCCACAATCCAAGCCAGACGCCACTTCAGTCCTCAGTCACCGTCCACCGCCGCCCACCAGGAGGACCCATCACAAGCCACCACTGCGGTCCTGGTCCACCGCCCGTGCCCAATGCCAACGCGACACAGGGTCCGCCACCAGCACCACGATCAGCCCACATGACTCAGAATCCGCCACACTGGATCCAACACCGCGACCCCCGGTGCGCGATCCACAAACCGTAATCCATGGTGCGGCCACAGAGGCCCTGGATCTGCGGGTGATAAAGCAAAGGGATTCCGGGGAATTTTAATTTTTTTTAAAGTTGTTCAATCAGCCCTGTGATCTTTTCTGATATCTCACTTGTTGAAGCTTCTGTTTAAAAATTCATAGAAGTGCTCACAGGCATTTTATTACGACTGTTTGGAGACAAAAACCCTAAAGAAGGTTTTATTCATTATTGTTAAAACTATCAAAGCTTGAAATCTGATTTGAATCATTAGTGGTGCATATTGGAAGTCCCAATTAGTCAACAGTATCTTCAGAATGTCACCGAAACCGTTTTGAGCTCCGTTAAAACTCTGGAGTGTGTTTAAAATGATCAGCATATGCAGATGACTTATGCTCGTAAATATTCAGCAGGATATCGACATGTCTCTCTCTGTCTGTCTCACTCTCTCTCTCTCTCTCTCTCTCTCTCTCTGACTCATCAGGAAGAGAAGAAGTGTTTTGCCTGCGACTCAGCGGCGCTCTATGACGAGCTGGCTGATCAGACACACAGCCATCGTGTCGAGAATGTCGTGACTACGTTTGCTCCGAACAGACTGAAGACGTGGTGGCAGTCTGAAAACGGTGAGTAACAGAAGTAAGAGGTGAAGAAATAGAGAATTTCTTCACCTCTTACTTGTGAAGATTAATCTGATAAGCAGAACAACCAAAACAAACCAAAGCTGTTTTCAAACATGAGCTCCAGGTCAGATCCAGAGCCTGTTGTATTTTGGGTCGGTTCCGATCATCAGAAACGTTTTGTGGTTCTGTCGCAGGTCAGGAGAACGTCACAATTCAGCTGGATCTGGAGGCAGAGTTCCACTTCACTCACCTCATCATGACCTTCAAGGTTAGTTCCTATACACAGCTGGGGATTCTGGGTAACTGTGCACTGAGATAGTTTCAATATGAAAGAGATTTTAAAGAATGTGTAATGAGTCAGTATATATATATAAAAACACCAAAGATGAAGATTACATTATCTTCTTAACCAAGGTTTAGTCTGAAGAGATGTGTCTTTAGTCTGGAGGAAGATGTGTAGACTTTGTGTCCTCATGTCCATGTGGAGCTGGTTTCACGTTTAGAAGTCAGGACAGGAAACTGTCCCTCACAGTGAGGGAGCAGCTGATAGGCCGATGCAGAGTGGACAGGCTGTAAGGTTGGACCAGGTCCTGGATGTGGACTGGGTCCCGTTCCGTTCACAGCACAGTACCAAGTACTATTGTTTTTAAAAGGATGCAGGCAGCCACTGTTAACCAGTGAAGGGAGCAGAGGAGTTTGAGTGAACTCAGGGTAAAAACCAGTGGAGCTGCTGGTTTCTGGATGAGCTGCAGAGGTCGGAGGGCAGCAACAGGTCGACCTGCCAGGAGGGGGGGCAGTAGTCTAGGTGTGAGATGAGAAGAGCCTGGACCAGGAGAAAATCTCCTGATGTTGTTCTGCATGAAACTGCAGGAACGTGATGTTGCAGTACTGTTGGCATGAGGGAGAGTCGACTGTCGAGAGTCAAGAACCCAGGTTCCTAGCATTCTTGGGGGGGGGGGGGGGGGGTAATAGTCAGGTCGTGGGTGGGAGGAGCCTTTCCATTGAAGTAAAAGTCGTTGGATGTCAGTCAGTCAGACAGAGATTCATGATGCCGAGTGTTTCAGATCAGGGAAAAAAATTTAGTTTGGTTTCATCTGCATAGCTGTGGTAGGAATATTTACCAAATTAAAAACACAACATCTGGACAACACCTGAAAATTTCTTTCAAAGTCACAAACACACTTGTCCTCTTTTTATCACAATGTCAACACCTCATTTTTACAGAATGAGCTGCAAGGCTATTCTAAGTAGCTGCAAACTGGCTGCAGCTCAGATGCATGTATTACATACAAAGTATGTGAATGTCATGAGTGATGCATAAACAATACATTTGATTACTTATTAAATTACATTTATGTGAATGATCAGTTTTGTTTTTTTGTTCGTAGACGTTTCGTCCTGCTGCCATGGTGATTGAGCGATCAGCGGACTTCGGGAAGACGTGGAACGTTTATCGTTATTTCGCGTACGACTGCGAAACATCTTTTTCCTCCATTTCCCGCGGTCCAATGCAGAAGGTTGATGATGTCATGTGTGACTCACGTTACTCCGACATTGAGCCATCCACTGAGGGAGAGGTATTAGTACTCTGTTATGCTTACCGCAGTACTTTAAGTATTAATGTCAATATTGATAATTATTTGCTGTGATTATTTTTTAGGTTATTTTCCGAGTTCTGGATCCGGTGTTCAGGATCAACGACCCTTACAGCGCTAAAATCCAGAGTATGTTTCCTCTCACCAGACAATAAGTCATCAATAACTGCCAGGTTTATTGATCAGATATCCATCTGTTATGAATCAGTTATTGATCTTATTGATGACTTGTTGACCAGATACTGATGATTATTTTCAGACATGTTAAAGATCACTAACCTGCGAGTGAAGCTCACCAAGCTGCACACACTTGGAGACAATCTACTGGACTCTCGTATGGAGATCAAAGAGAAGTATTACTACGCCATCTACGACATGGTCGTCCGAGGAAACTGCTTCTGCTATGGACACGCCTCTGAGTGTGCCCCCATCCACGATGATGGACAGACCCGGGAAGACATGGTGAGTCCTGGAGAGCTCATAGGGTGTTTGTCTCAAGGCAGGATCAACAGGCTGGAGGTTTTTAGTTGTTAAACCGCAGGATGGTAACAAGACGTTAACGAGACATTTAATGAGATGCTAACAACACCTGGATGAGAGACGAACCAGGTGTTAGTGATACATGATAATAATCTCCTGTTTTTCATTTCCTGTCTGCAGGTTCATGGTCACTGCAGGTGTAACCACAACACTAAAGGTCTGAACTGTGAACTGTGTCAGGATTTCTACCACGATCTTCCCTGGGGACCAGCAGAGGGCCGCAATACTAACGCCTGCAAGAGTAAGTCTTTACTGGTCTCTACTGGTCTAACAGCTTCTAAAAGTCCCTGCTGGTTTTTACCGGGACGTGGTTTCTGCTGGATTTACTGATATGTTCTAGTCTACTGGTTTCGTCTGGTCTCAGCTGGTCAGTACTGATTTGGCTCGCCCCTGAAACAGTCAAGAAATACAATGAAGATTTAAATGTAGATTTATTTGTCAACGCCTTCAGTCCAGAACAGCTGCTTGTAACTTTTTGGTTTTTCAGTGAACATGACATATCAGCATCATCTGACTCAATCTCTTTTTCTTCTTCTTCTTCTTCTTCTTCTTCTTCTTCTTCTTCTGCCGTGTATGTAGAGTGTAACTGTAACCAGCACTCTGACTCATGCCACTTCGACATGGCCGTGTTCGTGGCTTCGGGAAATGTCAGCGGGGGGGTCTGTGACGACTGTCAGCACAACACAGCTGGACACAACTGTGAGCAGTGTAAACCGTTCTACTACCAACATCCAGAGAGAGATGTGAGGGACCCCAACATCTGCCATCGTGAGTGAAACCTTGAATCCTTAACCCTTGACCTCTGACTCTCAGGCCCTGACCATCTGATATGTGATTAGTGTGATGGGTTGTGTTGTAAATCTATGACCCTTCATTATCCTTCATTATTATATAGAATTCAAACAGATTTTTAATGAACATTACGGAAATCGTCTTTTCACGAAAAACAAACAAACTGAGAGTGTGAACACAACCCTATTTGTCCTGTGTGTGTCTCTGTAGCCTGTAGCTGTGACCCTGTGGGTTCTTTGAATGGGGGATCATGTGACCAGATGACCGATGTGAGGACCGGTCTTATCGCCGGTCAGTGTCGCTGTAAAGTCAACGTGGAGGGAGAGCGCTGCGAGCGCTGCAAACAGGCGCATCACGGACTGAGTGACACACCGGACGGGTGTTCAGGTATGAAGTGTTGACAACACCTGGACACAGCCTCACAAAACACACACACACAGATTCAGAAAAACACACACACACAATGTTGTGTTATTATTAGTGTGTAGTATCAGTGGTATTGGTGCTTATGTTGACGGCTGGTTCTTCTTGCTGCAGCATGTACCTGCAGCCCTGTAGGAACAGTTCCAGGAGGAAATCCCTGTGACAGTGAAACAGGAAGTTGTTTCTGTAAACGTCTGGTGATTGGCAGAGACTGTGACCAGTGTGTGGTGAGTGTTCATGTCACACAGCGTCAGGGTCTAATAAAACATGATGTAAAAGTCAGTGAGTGCGATCAGATGAGAAGTTTGACTCAATATTACTTTGTTTTAATTTGTTGAAATATTCATATTAAATGAAATACAGGAAACGTTGAATAAATCAGTTTATCACAGAACCCTGAACTGAGGAGAGACGGTAAAATCTAAAATGTACATCTGCTAATCTCGTGTGTGTGTGTGTGTGTGTGTGTGTGTGTGTGTGTGTGTGTGTGTGTGTGTGTGTGTGTGTGTGTGTGTGTGTGTGTGTGTGTGTGTGTGTGTGTGTGTGTGTGTGTGTGTGTGTGTGTGTGTGTGTGTGTGTGTGTCAGTTGGAGCACTGGGGCCTCAGTAATGATATGGACGGCTGCAGACCATGTGACTGTGACCTCGGAGGAGCATTCAACAACCAGTGAGTTTGTGTTCAAATAACTACTTCTGGTGAGAGTGATTGTGAGCACCCATCACATCCACCTTTATTGACTGATAGAAGTGGATGTGAGGTGGTGGTGATGAAGTTTAAATCGACATGTTCTACTTCCTGTGTTGTTGAAGGTGCGATCAGGGCTCTGGTCAGTGCAGCTGCAGAGATCACATGTTTGGTCGTCGCTGCGATCAGGTGGAGTCTGGATTTTACTTCATCGCTCTGGATCACTACACCTTCGAGGCCGAAGACGCCAATCTTGGACCCGTGAGTCACTTTTTGATCTTTTGACCTTTTGATCAGCTGAAAGTGTTGGGTTGGTGACTTGGATGAAGCACTTTTTAACTTGCTCATGACCTTCCAGGATTACCAACCCTGTCTTTAATGTGAGAAATCTCCAGTTTAAAGTCCTGCTGCTTTTTTGTGGCGGATCTTTGTCCAGAAAAAGCTTTATTTCTGGACTGTTCAAAATAATTCCGTTGCTGCCATCTGCTATATTTCAACTATAAATTATCCAATTTAACGATGTATTCATCATAATTTTGCCATTGACACTGGTCTCTCTCTCTCTCTCTCTCTCTATATATATATATATATATGTGTGTGTATACTCTATTCCGTCGGTTCGACTACAACTCAAACAGATCTTATCTCTCTGATGCTGTAGGAGACTGATTTTCACATCTAGTACATTCCCTTTTATTATAGATTTTTTCTGAACTCTCAAAGGTCAACACATGGATTTGACAAGAAGTTCCTTGAACATAAATGTTTGTGTATCTATTTTATGAATATAAAGTATTTTCCTTTTCCTGATTTAAAAAGGTTCCCTGGTTTTCTATTTAATACAACACAGTGAAACACAACATGTGAGACGGTCAAAGTTCATTTCATGCTTTCATCTTTCCTCTGCAGGGGGTGATGGTGGTGCCGAGGCCCCACCCTCAGGACCGCAGTCCCACCTGGACGGGCGTTGGCCTGGTCAATGTCCCTGAGGGGGCCTTCCTGGAGTTTTCAGTGGAGAACATCCCTCACTCCATGGAGTATGACATCATCATCCGCTATGAACCGCAGGTAAGGTCTGCAAGGTGTAGCCCCACCTTGTGTTGTATCTATGTGTTATACATATATATATATATATATATGTATAACACATATATATCTATCATCCAAAATTGTATATATTTTGGATGATAGATTTGTTTGTTAATGGTTTAGTGTTTTATTGGTGGGTGTTTTTTAATTTTACTTAATTATATTTTATTATATTCGATTTGATTTCATGTTCCGTTTAAGAACTGTGTGGAGCAACCGTCTAAATCTGACTGTTTTACTGTTGACCAACGATCACTGTCATTATCACAAAAAACAACAACAACAACAAGGATCAAAGAATGAGGTTTGAAATCAGACTTGGTATCAGCAGCAGATTACTCAGATGGATGGTGACATTTTCCTAACTTATAGATACTATCATCTACACTTCACCACAATTGTATTGTGAAGGTCCTCATAGAGTTCTTTGGAGTTCCTGGTGTATAGTATATATAGAATCATTTGTTTTTGTGCTGCAGAGCGAATGAGACGGCGATCCTTGTCTTTTAATTGTGTTTGTACCAGACTGGCCACGGTGTTATTTTGGGAAGAATAGTGCATTATGGGTTATTGAGTGTAGATCGGTAGTTAAATGAAAGTGATTTGAATAAAGAGAAGTAAATAAATAAGAAAGTTAATAAAATGATGACGTCTGATGTGTTTGTTGGTTCTGCAGCTGCCTGACCAATGGGAGGAAGTTCTGATGACAGTGATGAGGCCTGGGCCAATCACAGCAGACAGCCGCTGTATTAATACTGTACCTGATGAGGACAACCAGATGATTTCACTTCATCCTGGCTCACGGTAAAATTCAAAACTAACGACCCAGGAAAAAGTAAGACAGAGCAGCTGTGAACATATCAATCAATCTATCAATCAAATTTTATTTGTATAGCCCATATTCACAAATCACAATTCGTCTCATAGGGCTTTAACAGGGTGAGACGTCCTCTGTCCTTCACCCTCAACAAGAGTCAGGACAAACTACTAAAAACCTTTTAACAGGTACAAATACATAGAAACCTCAGAGACACATGTGAGGACCCGTCTCCCAGGACGGACACAAGTCAACAGATGTCAAGTGAAGGAAACATCATCAGGATTAAAGTCTCTAGCAGCATTGATGAGGGTAGACATCCCGAAGGTGAACCCCAACATGACATGCCAAGCAGTCCCGCTGCAATCACAGTCCATGGTCAGCAACCAGCAGGACCACGATCCACCATCCAGACCAGACGCCACTCCAGTCACCGTCCACCGCCGCACACCACGAGCCGCCGCCGCGGTCCTGGTCCAATGCCCGTACCCGATGCCAACGTGACACAGGGTCCGCCACCAGCACTGCGATCAGCCCACATGACTCAGAATCCACCACACTAGATCCAACACCGCGACCCCCGGTGCGCGATCCACAAACCGCCACAGAGGCCCTGGATCTGCGGGTGATAAAGCAAAGGGATTCCGGGGAAGGGGGATAGGGATGGAGAAGAGGAAGGAGAAGCTGGAAGGAGAAGCTCCGTGTGTCATGTTAAATTCCTTTGCGTCTTAGCGTCATCAGGGGTTTTTACCTTGTAATCAATGATACAGGCCGAACTTGAGGCTACACTAAGGCTCAAGGTAAATCTGACTGGCTACTGGTTTGTATGGTAGAACGATCCACTCAGTAGACCTGACATCAGTACCTCTATGCCTTTTTAGAATAAACGCTTCCTATTTTAAAACATAGAACAAGTAACGTTCAGCCGCACTAATTAGCTCTAACTATAAGCTTTATCAAAAAGGAAGGTTTTGAGCCTACTCTTAAACGAACAGATGGTGTCTGCCTCCCGAACTGAAAGTGGTAGATGATTCCACAGCCGAGGGGCTTGATGGCTGAAAGCTCTGGCTCCTCCTCTACTTTTAGAGACTTTAGGGACGACAGCCTGAGTTCTGGGAGCGCAGTGCTCTAGTGGGTTGATAAGGTACTAACAGTGTTAAGGTAAAAAGGCGCTATATTATTAGGGGCCTTGAAGGTGAGGAGGAGAATCAGAATTCCAGTATTTTCATCTGATTGAATATCAAAAAGATCAACGCTGACTTGAAGCATGAGAGAGGATCTGAAATCGTTATCTTTCCTGAACCTGATCTTTTATGAACTTATACAAACTCTGTGTCCTCAGGTATGTGGTTCTCCCCAGACCAGTTTGTTTTGAATCTCATCTGAACTACACCGTGCGCCTCAGTCTGCCTCGGTACTCAGCCGTCAGTGACGTCCAGTCTCCGTACACACTCATCGACTCGGTGAGAAAACTCTACAAATTGAATGTGTCATTTTACGTAGACATACATATTGTATATATATTGTTACACAGACAAAATTCTTTCTTGATAATGTATTTAATATAATGATTAATGGATCAGACGTAACTCCCTGATTCTTCTTGATCTAGCTGGTGTCCTGACTAATTCAGTTATATCTGAATTCAGCTTTTCACAGCAAAATGAGAGACATCGAATTTCCTGATGGGACAAGAGTTGTTAGCATCAGTGTAAATTAACTCCATTACTGTGAGAGTTTACTCCCGAAAACAGAGCTCAGAATATAGTATAAAAAAGTATATATTCGTATAGGATCTTAGAATATGCAGTTTAGAGTACGTCTGTTAGTGATGTGTCCTCAGTAACTTTCATATGAACAATCACGGAGGTTGGAATTCAAACTTTGTGGTTTCTTCCCCCTCAGATCGTGTTGATGCCGCACTGTAAAAACCTGGAGATCTTCACAGCCTCCGAGGGAGGAGACTCCAGTGGAAACAGCGGCTGGGATATTTTCCAGCGTTATCGTTGTTTAGAAAATAGCCAGAGCGTTGTCAAGACACCAATGACAGATATCTGCAGAAACTTCATCTTCAGCATCTCCGCCATGTTGCACCAGGGAGCTAGAGGTATGCCAGTCCCTCTTCCTTAATAATCCCACACTGTCTAAATAAAGTTTAGTGGAGGTGGCTCAGAGAGCACCTCGAGGTGAACCAGGGAGAAGAGATTGGCACAGCTGAGACTAGTTAGGGTTAGGGTTAGGGTTAGGCCAATCCCCTCTCCCTGGATTCACAAGGCCGCCAGGGAGCTGCTAGAGCTGTGACAGCGACCCAGAGACACAAGACAGTCCCTCAGAACTGAACCGTGTGGGACACGTGTGCTGAGACACTTCACGAGACACTGGGCAAAGATAAGTTAAATGTTTAGAGTTAAGAATACAAGAGACTAAAAAGCGTCACTTGTGTCTTTGGCTGTTTGTGGGAGAGCCCCGTGGTCAACTGCCACAAGTTGGTTCAAAGCAGCAGATGTTTTTAAATTCCATTGCCTGATGCATTCTGGGATCTGTGTGTTGTACTCACTGTATTTCCAGTTGATTTACATCAAGTCAAATGTTACACGCTGTTCTCCAATGGTTGTATTGATTTGCTTGTATTGACTGAAATGTGGTAAAATCATTTCTACATTATTTTACAGGTTGTGTTTGTCTGTGATCACAGGTTTGATTAATCTGATCAAAATATCATAAGAGATAAATTCACACAGAACATGATCACAGATCAAAGAGAAATCATGACTCATTTTCTCTTATCAATTCCTTGAAACAACAGTGAAAAGTGATTTTGATGCCCTTCTTCTTCTTCTTGCTTTTGTTCTTCTTCTTGTTGTTCTTCTTCTTCTTCTTGTTCTTGTTCTTCTTCTTGTTCTTCACTCAGCAGCTTCATGTCTACGAGACTCGACTGGTTTCTTCCTCTTCACATTCCTCAGACGTTCTTAAAATGTCCCAGCTCATTAATTTGTCTGTGTCAAGGTTAATTCTTCCATTGTTGATGTTGCTTTTGAACATGCCCTGTGTTGGAATCGTTTTCCCAGAATGCCAGTGTGACCTTCAGGGCTCCCTCAGCACCGTGTGTGTCCCCAGTGGGGGTCAATGTCAGTGTCGCCCCCATGTGGTCGGAAGAAACTGTGACATTTGTGCTCCGGCCACATTCCAGTTCGGACCCAACGGCTGCAGAGGTAAGACTGACCCCATCCATACTGATATGTACATATGAAGAAATATATTAAATATACATATACTCCTCATAGAACGTACTGTAGATGTATATATACTACTTCATGTCGAAAGTATAGTAAATATAAATACATATGTTTCCTGTAATATTTGATCATGTTTCACAACAATTTAAACAAAGTTTAGAAGCATAATTTTAGTTTTTTTTTTTATGTCAAGTTCTATCCCGATTTGTTTCAATAAAAGCTCAGAGAATTTTCTGCATCATTTAATGCATTTTTCGTTCTATTATTTCTGCAGAATGTGCATGTGACCCTCAAGGTTCACAGAATCCATTTTGTGATCAGCTCAGCGGTCAGTGTGTCTGCGCTGCCGGTGCGTATGGTCGACAGTGTGATCGCTGCCTGCCGGGTCACTGGGGGTTTCCTACCTGTCGGACCTGCCCATGCAATGGCCACGCTGACGACTGCGACCCCAACACTGGATCCTGCATCAGCTGCAGGGACCACAGCACTGGACACAGCTGTGACAGGTACGGGTTAGAACCTCTACATATGTGATGGGAATTCATCCTGAGATTTGAAATAATGAAATTCTCAGACTGGAGTAGACTTTGAGTCTTTTTAATAGTAAGCTCTGCTGAGTTTACACAATGTAAAACATAATATGAAAAAAAAGACATGAAATCCTCCTGTGTCTATCTGCTGTGAAGCAAACTCCCTGTTTGTCCAGGTCGCAGCAGTGAGACACCTGTCGGTGGAATATTCCCTCACACACTGAATAAAAACAGAGAATGTTGACTTCTTTGTTGTCCTCTTCACTTCCTCTCATGTCTAAAGGTGTCTAGACGGCTTCTATGGTGACCCCATGCTGGGGTCAGGTGACCACTGTCGGCCCTGCATGTGTCCCGATGGCCCCAGCAGCCGGCGGCAGTTTGCAGGAAGCTGTTACCGAAGTGACGACTCCCAGCAGGCGATCTGTGTCTGCAGCACCGGATACAGAGGTAACATTATATCTCCAGAACCGGTTTGAAGTTTCTGATTAAACCAGAGAAGATGCTCTGAGATTCACTTTGATGATAACACAGCAGGAATGTGAGTTCAGAACATTTGAGACAAAACGTTCTCATGTTTCATCTTTAAACTTAAGCAGAGAAAATATTCAGCTGAGACAGGAAGTTATATTTATTTATTTAAATTCATTCCATTCACTCAGCGACTGTGTATAAAACTGGTCAAAAACAAAGTCCCTGTTATGAATAGGAAGAGGAAATACCATTCTAAAGCTATCAAAACACAAGTTCAAAACTGACCCTGACTCTGACTCTGACCCTGACTCTGACTCTGACCCTGACCCTGACTCTGACCCTGACCCTGACCCTGAACTGACCCTGACCCTGACCCTTTCTCATCCTCAGGTGCTCGCTGCGATGGGTGCTCACCTGGTTACTATGGAAACCCTGATGAGGTGGGGGGGCAGTGTCGACCGTGTCAGTGCAACAACAACATCGACATGTCGGAACCGGGGTCATGTGACGCTCAGACCGGCGAGTGTCTGCTCTGCCGGTTCCACAGCGAGGGCGTCGCCTGCCAGAGCTGCAAACTGGGTTACTATGGCAACGCGCTGCTGCAGGACTGCAGAAGTGAGTCCACTGGTTTTACTGGGAAACCATCAACATCCATCCTCTTTGATCTGAGGAACCAATCATTGAAATACATCTTTAGTCAAACCAAACCTGAAAATCATATTGAAATGTTAAATTTTGGGATTTAGGATTTACCATAATTTGAATAACCAGATTCAAATCCAGATCTTGATAAATCACATAACCCTAACCCTAATGAACTAGAATGAAATCTTTCACTGAACCTCTTAAATCTCTATGAAATCTTGATTGAAACTCTGATTTTTAAATCTGAGAAATTCTTGTTTGAAACTTGGATTTAAATATTGAGACATTTAAATTGAAACTCTGATTTCAATCTTGAATGAAGCTCGTGAACTGAATCTCAGTCCTGATGCTTTCTTTTCCAGAGTGTGTTTGTAACAAGCTCGGCAGCGACAGCTCCAGCTGTGCGTCCGGTGACTGTCACTGTGACGGCAGCAGCGGTCAGTGTCACTGTCTCTTGAACGTGATTGGTCAACACTGCGACCGCTGTGCCCCGGACACCTGGAACATGGCGAGCGGCCGCGGCTGTCAGCTCTGCGACTGTGAATCCGAACACTCGTACGGGACGTCCTGCAACGAGGTGAGGAAACACCCATTTTTATTTATACCATTATAATAACATTAAGAAGTTGGAATTATCCTTTGAACTATTTCAGACTCACAAAAACAATGAAAAGATTAAAGACCAAACAGATGCTTGTGATTCACTCCCGTGTGTGTTTGTGTTTGACTACACATCAGAAATCTCTCTCTCCAGATCAGCTTCTATAAACACGTGTTTAAGTCACATTGTCAAAACATTCATTCATTTTTCTTTATAAAAAATGCAGATATGTAAAACTTCATGTGATGTTTGACAGAATCTAATCGGGTTCAGATACAGAAACATTTCTATAACATTTCTATATTTCTATATCTATATCTATATCTACACTCTATAATGTCAGTGTGGCCTCATGTTGATGTGCAGCAGACGTGTTTCTCTAAATTACGTGTTTCACGTTTGTCCGGTTCTCAGATCAGTGGTCAGTGTTCCTGTCGCCCCGGCTTCGGAGGGAGAACCTGCAGCGAGTGTCGAGAGCTGTTCTGGGGAGATCCAGAGGTCAAATGTCACGGTACGTTCCCTGTGTCAACTCACTGAGAGGTCAAAGGTCGTCAGCAGGTGTAATACTAAGACACGTTTTTAGTTCGACCAAAGTCCAGAGTCTAGATCAGGTCAGAGTCCAGAGTCCAGAGCCAGATCAGAGTCCAGAGTCCAGGTCAGAGTCCAGATCAGGTCAGACCCCAGAGTCCAGATCAGATCAGTGACCAGATCAGAGTCCAGGACAGAGCATAGAGTCCAGATCAGATTAGAGTCCAGGTTAGGTCAGACCCCAGAGTCCAGATCAGATCAGTAACCGGATCAGAGTCCAAATCAGAGTCCAGGACAGAGCACAGAGTCCAGATCAGAGTCCAAGACTGAGTCCCGATCAGAGTCCAGGACAGAGCACAGAGTCCAGATCAGAGTCCAGGACAGAGCATAGAGTCCAGATCAGATTAGAGTCCAGGTCAGATCAGAGTCCATGTCAGAGTCGAGATCAGAGTCTAGATCAGAGTTCAGATCAGACCAGTCAAGATCAGATCAGAGTCTAGATCAGGATAGAGTCCAGGTTAGGTCAGACCCCAGAGTCCAGATCAGATCAGTAACCGGATCAGAGTCCAAATCAGAGTCCAGGACAGAGCACAGAGTCCAGATCAGAGTCCAGGACAGAGTCCCGATCAGAGTCCAGGACAGAGCACAGAGTCCAGATCAGAGTCCAGGACAGAGTCCCGATCAGAGTCCAGGACAGAGCACAGAGTCCAGATCAGAGTCAAGGACAGTCTTGTCTTTTTGTCTGGTTAGTTCTTCTTTTCTTTGGCTGAATGAAGTTTGAACTGTTTTTAATACAAACCAGATGTTACACACAGACGAACACACACCAGATGTGTTTTCTTAAACAGGAAGTTGCAGTGTTTGTCTCAGACTTTTCCTGTACAATGTTTTCACTGTGTGTGTGTGTGTCTGTGTTAAAGTTATTGATCTAGACTCTCGTTCCCAGGCTGTGACTGCGACCCTCGTGGCGTCTCTGAACATCAGTGTAACAAAGTCAGTGGTCACTGCGTCTGTGTGGAGGGCGTGGCCGGACCACGTTGTGACACGTGCGCACGTGGATTCTCAGGAATTTTCCCAGACTGCCTCCGCTGCCACCGTTGCTTTGCTGAATGGGACAATGTCATCGGTCAGGTGACCAATCAGACACACCGCCTTGTTAACAAGGTCAATGCCCTCAAAGCAAGTGGAGTGAGCGGACCGTACAGGAAGTCCATCGACAACATCGAGAGGAGCGCCGCGGACATCTGGGTCCTCCTGAACCAGAACCCAGCTTCACAACCGCTCACTGAGATCCAGCACCTGCTCCAACAGGCCAGGTGAGATTATAGTTCATCTGAGATGAGAGCAGTGCAGGTTTAAGTTAAGACTGACGTCTGACCTCTGTTTGACGCTCAGTGACCTGATGAAGGCCCTGAGCCAGATGTTGAGCCACACAGAACAGACTCTGGTCGAGGCAGAGGAACGGGACTCGGCTGCAGAATCTAAACTGGACTCTGTGACATCAGACGCTCAGAAACTGGAGCGCACGGTTCAGGAGCTGCTGGATCAAGTGGAGTTCATCAAAAACTCTGACATCACAGGTAAGAAGGCGGGGTCAAAGCACAGAAGAGTGAGGTGAAGGGGCGGGGCTTAAAAACAAACAAATAAACACGTGACACGATGGAGATAATCCCAGTGTCCCCCTGGTGGACGTAAAGGGACAGTTCACGTGTGTGAGTCCACAGAACACTTGAGTCTCACGGGTGAAACAAAGTAAATAGTGCAGTTATACATTTTATAGATTCATGTTGTATTTATTGCGTTTTATGTTTCTATGTTCATTGTATGCAACAATAACCTGAGCAAATTCCTTGTAGGTGTAAACCTACTTGGCAATAAAATACTTCTGATTCTGATTCTTATCACAGTTTCTTTAGTCTCTGAATTGAATCATCCTGCAGTTAAATAAAAATACATTCAGGAGATAAAACATTATCAGAAAGATAATCTCTTCACTTCAATGTGAAGAGATTATCTTTTTGCCACCACCTTTATATCTGACCACTGTTTTTTTTCTTTCACATTCATTCATTTTATTTGTGACTATAGTAAACAATTAATGATAAAGTAAAATCTCTGCTCAGCCTCTTCCTCTCTCACAAGCTCCTCCGTGTCGGTGTCGAAAGTTTCAGGTCCTGGGTCATTAAATATTCAGGAGTATTTCATTCCCTATTTATGGTTGATTGTGGGCGTGTCAAGGGCGGGGCATGTCTCACGTTTAATGTTTTCTTTGACGATCACTCATTTTTTTTTCCTGTCTGCTGCCAGGGGCGACGGCCAGCATCACAAAGTACTTCCTGGTTTCTGAGGCGGCTGAAGCTCGAGCCAACTCCTCCACCATCGATGCTGGAAGCCCTGTGGAGACCTCTGCCGCGCTACGGCAGCTCACAGAGGACAAACTGAACCAAACCAGGGAGGAGTTCCTGAGGAGGCACACGGAGCATGCTCAGAAACTGGATGACCTGGCTGGAGAGCTGCAGACTCTGGACCTATCAGAGATCAGCCATAAGGTGGGAGATGACAACCTGAAAGCTCAGAGCACCGGACCCCCAGAAAAAAAATCTTTAGATTCAAATGAAGAATTCAAAAGACATTAAAAATGTTAATCATTGACACAATCACTGACGCAGTCCATCTCCTGAAGAATTCTTCTATTTAGATAATAAAATTACTTTTGTTTGTTTGATTTAAACAAAATAAATGTTATATAAACATCTTATATTTGCTTAAGAAAAAAACCAGAGCAAAGGCTAAGATGCCCCAATGTTCGGAATCACATCATCCTGTGTTTGCTCAGAGACAAAGAGACACACACATCTAATTATGGTGTGGTAGGTTTAAGTTTGAGTTTATTTAATTTAAATTTTTTCTTTAATCTTAGTAACTATCATTTGGACTTGTCATCAATAAAAAAACAAATGTTAAATGTATATATTCATCTTTCATTCCATTTCAATATACATAGAAAATTTGAATTTTTCGGCCATTTTCAAATGGTGATTAATTCGGTTAATCACAGCCACCCTGTGGTTGATCTGATTAAAATTTTAACCGTTTGACAGCCCTACTCAATATACAATTAAACAACTAATGTGGTCTATTCTGTCTGGCTCTTATAGACATGTGGCAGTCCATTAGCGGATCAGGATTTGTGCACCAGCTGTGGCGGCGAAGGATGTGACGGCGTGGTTATGACGGCCAACGCTGCGTGGAGGAAGACTCAAGAGTCAGAACAGGAAATTACCAGTGCCTTCGGGGAAGTGGAAAAACTGTCTAAGATGGTGAGTGTGACGGGTTCTGGTCTGTTGCTCAGGTGACCTGTGGATCTTCTCACCTCTGGTTTATCGACAGGTGTCAGAAGTCAAACTGAAGGCAGATGAAGCGAAACTGAGCGCTCAGGACGTCCTGATGAAGACCAACAGAACCAAACACAAAGTGGACCAGAGTAACGAGGAGCTGAGAAGTCTCATCAGACAGATCAGAGACTTTTTAACACGTATGTCACACACTTCCTGTTAAACGCTTATGTCACACACTTCCTGTTTAACACTTATGTCACACACTTCCTGTTTAACACTTACGTCTCACACTTCCTGTTAAACGCTTATGTCACACACTTCCTGTTTAACACTTATGTCACACACTTCCTGTTTAACACTTACGTCTCACACTTCCTGTTTGACACTTACGTCACACACTTCCTGTTTAACACTTATGTCACACACTTCCTGTTTAACACTTATGTCACACACTTCCTGTTTAACGCTTACGTCACACACTTCCTGTTTAACACTTATGTCACACACTTCCTGTTTAACGCTTACGTCACACACTTCCTGTTAAACACTTATGTCACACACTTCCTGTTTAACGCTTACGTCACACACTTCCTGTTTAACACTTATGTCACACACTTTCTGTTTAAAGCTTATGTCACACACTTCCTGTTTAACGCTTATGTCACACACTTCCTGTTTAACGCTTATGTCACACACTTCCTGTTTAACGCTTATGTCACACACTTCCTGTTTAACGCTTACGTCACACACTTCCTGTTTAACGCTTACGTCACACACTTCCTGTTAAACACTTATGTCACACACTTCCTGTTTAACGCTTATGTCACACACTTTCTGTTTAACGCTTATGTCACACACTTCCTGTTAAACACTTATGTCACACACTTCCTGTTAAACACTTATGTCACACACTTCCTGTTTAACGCTTATGTCACACACTTCCTGTTTAACGCTTATGTCACACACTTCCTGTTTAACGCTTATGTCACACACTTCCTGTTTAATGCTTATGTCACACACTTCCCGCCTGGTCCAACAAATAAAACAAAAACTTAAAGTTTGTACATATAATTACTTTTTTGATTGCAGCTCTGTTATCAATAACAGTTAGGGATATTACGTTGTGAGTTTTGTTAACATTGAAATATTAATATTGCTATATGTTAGATGTTATATTAGTAAACAAAGCGATTCGGGCAAAGACAGACTTTATTTGATCTTCTCTCACAGCTCGGCCTCGATGTGAAGGTCCTGGTTTCTTGAGCTCCTCTGGTTTTTGATCAGGATGTTAGTCAGAGCTGAGGAAGTCAAACTTCTCCTCATCTCAGAAACACACAGTTGCTTAAAGCTGCAGTTGGATCTAAAAACCATTATGCAGATAAAAGCTCATCAGAGAGAAGTGCTGTATCTTTAGAGTCACATTTCTATCTCCTCCATCAGGAAGTTGTTTCTGATTGACGGATGTAAAGAAATATGTTTTGGTCAGATGATCAGAGAGGTGAGAAGCAAACCAGCTGTTTGTGTGGTTTCAGAGGATGCCGCAGACCTAGAGAGCATCGAGCTGGTGGCTAACGAGGTTCTAGCGATGCAGATGCCGACTACGCCAGCACAGCTGCAAAACCTCACAGAAGAGATCCGACAGAAGGTGGGAGAGCTGGGACATGTGGAGACCATACTGCAGCAGAGTACTGACAACATCCAGAGAGCTGAGAACCTGCTGGACCAGGCCCGTCGCGCCAGGTAAGTCCTGCATGTACATCCAGAGCTGTGTTTGAAACCCAGATGGACAAATGAGATCCCATCTGTCTGTTTCAGCATTGTCCTCGGTCTGTGACTCCATTTGTTGTGAAGGAAGATTCTCACCTCTCCAACACTTGACTTCTTCTGTTGCTCAGCGAGGAGGCAGCTGAGGTGAAGGACTCTGCAGAGAAGATGAAGAAAGCTCTGGAAGAAGCTCGGAGAGCTCAGAGCGCAGCCAGCAGCGCCATCCAGCAGGCGGCCGCCGACATCCAGAACACCAACACCCTGCTGGCCACGGTCCGTTACTACAACTCTCTGTTAACCAGCTCAGCACCGGAACTGAGCTGCATGCTTTTAATGTTTTCAAAACACTTTTATATTTTAATCGTCAAAAGAAATGTTACCAAAGAGGTTGCAGCTTGGTGTGTTGTTATTTAAAATAATAATCATGTGCTGAACGAGCAGAGTGTGAACTTGTTATTCATGTGTCTGTGCACCTTTGTGTTAACATGGAGATAATGAGCCTTAGAACAACAGTGAATCTCTGGAGCGCTGACATCAGATCAGCAGCTTGTTGCTAAGTCTCTTTCCACTGAATCCTCTGACCACATCTCATGCTAATGCTAACAGAAAGGCTCAGATCAACACAAAGACATGTGCTAACTATGTGGGACTGCATCATTCTGTCTGTTCATCACTAACATCATGGAAATGTTCAATGTTTGATCTCACATCAGAAACATGAAGTCAATTTGTGTCTGTGTTGGTTTCAGGTGCAGTCAGAGACAACAGAAGCAGAACTGAAGCTGAACAACGCCACCAACAGGCTGCAGAGGCTGGAGCAGGGCGTCACATTACTAATACACAAAGCTGTGAACGTCACTATGAGCTCTGAACAGACCAATCAGGATGCAGAAAGCATCACAAAGATAGCAGAGGAGGTGAAGAAGGTATGTCCACTGGTTAGATGGTTTAGAGAAGGACACTCTCACATCTCCAGATTATTTTCAATTTCCTTTGTTGTCTTTGTTTCTATTGAAAAATTCTCTTGGAGCCTGAAGTTAATCAATGTCCCTGAACCTGTGTGTGTTTAGGACCTGGAGTCCGACCTGAAGGATAAGTACGCCACAGTGGGGCAGCTGATCGATAACAAGGCAGGGGGTGTGGCTAATGCCAAGAAGAGGGCGGTGTCACTGCAACAGGAAGCCAAACAGTTGTTGTTGCAGGCCAGCGACAAGCTGCAGCTGCTGAAAGGTGACATCACTCTGACATCACACCACACTAACATGTGACCAGAAATGATCTTAATCTCTGCAGAAACAAAGTGCGTTCGCAAAATCTCCCCCGGATTCATGACACATGCGCAGCAGCCGACTGGCCGTCATGCGTGTTTTGATAAATCAGAATCATTCTAAATCGACAGGCGTGTCCCCTCACTGTAATTAGCACCGTGCCACGCCTCTATTTCCCCTTATAAGGACGTGTGTGTGTGTGTGTGTGTGTGTGTGTGTGTGTGTGTGTGTGTGTGTGTGTGTGTGTGTGTGTGTGTGTGTGTGTGTGTGTGTGTGTGTGTGTGTGTGTGTGTGATTTAGGGAACACAGGTTTATGTACTGTACTTAAGTGGAGACACTTCAGGTGAATACAGTCAATTAGTTCAATAAACAATTTAACAAAAGACCAAACTGGTAAATTTCAATATGAACATTCTTATATACTATTGTAAACTGTTATAGTTGAAGATTTTAATTATGACAATAAATCATGAGGATGAAAGGGCTTATTTCATGTTTATTTAAGACTTTAAATAGAGTTTTAATATATTATTCATTTAGTTAAAAGGGTCTGTTTACATTTCCCATGACAGCCAGTCATCATCATTTATGCGCACTATGGTCTGAGGAAAATCTAAATGTGTTTGTATCTGCCAACAAATTTAGGGAAGAACATTAATTAATGAATTCCAGATTTCTGAAAGGTTCTTACGCACAGTTTAAGCACAGATTTTTACGAATGCACTGTTAGTGAATGAGGCCCAGCGTCATGATTAAACTATTTGTATTATCTTAACCCCACAGACTGCTGAGTGATTCAATTAGACCAATTTGGCATGCAAGTTATGATTTGTAGCTTATCTTGGAGATTACCAGGAAATACAGAGTTGTGAAGGAAATGTGATAACCCGTAGCTGGAACTCCACTCAGCCTGAGGAATCTGTGTGGCAAACCAGGGGAGCGATCTATTTTATGGCAACAATTCAATTAAAAAAACTGGATTTGATCTCGAATTGCAATTCTCAGAAATCAATAGGAAAAAAATGTTAGAGTCAGATTCAGAACCGATCTTCTACCTCCGTCAAATGTTGGGTTCTAGATGTTGTGCCCGACCTTAATACGGCAGGTTGAGTTTCAGTGATTGCTTCACTCTGCAGGGATAACCTAACCCTAACCCTATCTCTGACCCTAACCCTAACTCTGACCCTAACCCTAACTCTGACCCTAACCCTAACTCCTACAGAGATGCAGTGTTTGAAGTCGCTTTGAACTGTTTCAGATCTGGAGAAGTCATACAACGAAAACCAACAGACTCTGGAGGTGAAGGCTGAGCTGCTGGTGGAAATGGAGGCTGCTGTTAAAGAGCTGCTTCAAGAGATCAGCCACAAGGTCACCGTCTACAGTACCTGTCTGTTCTAGGGTCAAAGGTCAAGTTGAGAGTCCATCTGAGCTGAATTAAAGCAATATGATAACTATTTTAAACCTGCTTGAGATGTGGATCACACAGACCAAACATTTCAGAGATAAGAAATAACAAACATTTAGCCGTTTTCTATTGAATTCATTAGAATAAATAAATTAGGAAGATAAATTTAATTGAATTTGAATTTCAGGTCATTTACAAAATCAAAAATTCATCAAACTGAATAAATGTTATCTGTTCAATTTCCTTGTGGATGTAATAAAGTTGATTTAACCAAAAGCCCAGTTTCAGTTTACTCATTTTGTATACAATTTTTGAAATTGGTAATGATTCAATGTTTTGGAATTTTCTTTATTCCAAAACAATAAAGAAAATGGGGGGGGGGGGGGGGCTTAAGGGGCTTATAATGGCCATTGATTCTCTTGCCATAGCTGGTATAACCACAGGTCAAGTTGATCACCATATTGCATTATATGATGACCTTATTATTTTTCACAGTCACCTGGAGAAATCCATACTAGCAGTAATTCAAAATGCTGGTGACTTTTCAGGCTTCAAAGAAAATGACTCCAAATCTAAACTAAACTAAACTCCAAAGAGAGAGATCATCTGTCTTTCAGTTTAATGTTGATAATCAGTTTACATATTAGGGCATCAACATTCTACCAAATATAGATGTGATCAAATCTAATTTTGATTCTACTATAGAATGACGAGTTTGATTAATAGATGGAGATAGATTGTGTGATGTTAGGGTTAGGCCCTGGGGTAATCTTAGCAGAGTCCCTGATTGGTTGTGAGGTGGATGACTGAAGTGGTGATTAACCAATGGGTGACTGTTATGACGCGTCTTTCAGTGCGTGTTGATGCTTTGCTGCTGGAAACGACAGATCAGTGTGAAGACGAGTTTCTGAAGAAGCTCCGCCCTCATTTTACTGATCTCAAGAACCTCGTCGTGGTTCACCTTCTCCTCCCGACTGTAGTCCAGAGACACCTGCAGGACAGCACAGGTACGACATGTCATCACACAGAGACATACAGTAAGCGTTTTGAGAAAGCTGGGGGGGGGGGGGGGCAGGGTGTGAACATGTCTTCTTCTAGGTTCTCAGATAAACTACAACAGGAGCAGAACAATATTAACAAGATCCCCTCAAATCTATCTTCAAAGTAAAAGCACAATGTTTGTTTGTTGCTGCCATGTTTTTTATGTATAAATTACTTATATATATAATATTGAGCTGAATTTCAGGGCTTTTATTCTGAAATGGGAGCTTGGGTCTGAAGATTGTCAGTTGTTTAACAGACGCTGAAACAGCCGACATGTGTGATACAAGAGAACACATACATTACCAATTTATAATATAACATAATATAACATGATATAATATAAACTGACCTTGTTGGTGATAAGCGACAGACCAAGAACTCTGAGTCCACAGTGTTTAGCTACGGTCACTTCGGGAACTGTACTCATTCCTGAAGAATAAATGAAGATCATGTTATTTTACCTTCTCTTTAACTTTGTTCTCACGGAAGTATTTGTATACGGGACATCTTATAAGGACAAACTGCATTTAAATGAAATGATCCAAACTTTAATGATCAATCAATCAATCAAATTTTATTTGTATAGCCCATATTCAAAAATCACACTTTGTCTCATAGGGCTTTAACATGGTGTAGTATAATATGGTATAGAGCTAGAACTAGAAAAATATATTACTCTCATTTGTCCGACCGAATGTGTGTGGCTTTCAATCGGTGTCTGATGACATAGGAACAATTTAATATCTGTGATGGGAGATTTTATATTTAGTTAAGTTTCATGCAAGGAATGACAGTTATAGATGGAAATATTTTTCTGATGTGTTCCTGTGTGTTTAAGACTGAAAACATGTGGGGGTCAGCTTGGCAGACTCAGATGTGAATTCATTGGAGATTCCTCTGTGCCTCTGTTGAGACAAAAGGTTTTCACACCTAGAGTCTTTTATGGGTCATCCAGCAGAGACGGGGGTTCACTGAGTCTAAGCAGAGCCTGATGTAAATGAGTAGTGAGACTTCGAAGGGGTCCTCATTCAGATGACCAAATCTAAAGCCTGAAACATGCTTCTGCGTTTTCACGGGCCCGTAAGCGCAAGAGCCCTTCCGGGTCCCTTACGTGCTTATGTATCCCTCCTTACGTGCTGACGGGTGTCGACCCCCTTTTCTAAAATTTACGGCAAAGCTCCGCAAGCTCACTCAGCCCGCAAGGCTGTGATTGGTCTGCGCTACATCCCTTCTGGAGCTGCATTTCCGGTTTCATGCCCCATAATACCGGCAGAAATCACGGAAGATTTAGAAGAACGAATATGGACCAAATAGAAGAGCACTTGGCAGAAGATATCCGATAGTATGATCACTTGTATAACCTGTCACTGACTGGCGGATTTGTCCGCCAGAAAAAGGCTACGAGGAGCCGCAGTGGCTATGTAAATAAACAATCGACGAAGAAGAAAGAAGGCGTCTCTAAGGTCGTCTCGACAAAAAGCATTACTCCGCCTAGTGTTCTGGCGCGGAATTGCTTTGTAAGACGCGCAACGGTTGGGGAAGCATGAATGAAAACGAGTCTTGCGCCACAGCGGCGTGAAAAGACGCAGACGCAGTCGCAGAAGCATGTTTCAGGCTTAAGCCTCAAGACCTCTGATGTTCCTAAAGTATCATGAAGCCTGAACCACCTCTTGAACCCAATGGACATTTGTTTGTACTGAAAACTGAATATAATACTGTCTGAACAAAAGACCTGTTGTGTTGCCTTTTTAGTAAATGAAAGAACAAGAAGTGTTGTTAAATGGTTTGAGTCATCAACCGTACGCTCTCAACCAATCAGTGAGCCCTGTCTCTTACCCACAGAGTCACAGCCCAGGACCAGCAGCATCCTGGCCTCTGCGATGGTTTCAAAGTTGGGTCCGCTCACCATGCAGTAAACTCCCTCTCTGATGAAGTCCCGGCAGCCGAGCTCAGAGCTCACGTCCAACGCCAGACGCCTCAGATCCTTACTGTACGCGTCCGACATGCACGGAAACCTGATCCCAAAACTACAGACAGTGTGAAAGACAGGTCAACAGACAGGTTAAAGGGACAGGTTACTGAAAAATGAACATTCCCTCATTATCTACTCACCACTGTGACGGGGGGGGGGGGGTGAAAGGTGGAGTTTCAGGGGTAAACAGCGTTAGAGCAGAACACAAGACAACTGACCTAACGGCTGACTGGTTCCTCAGATACAGTTTAACACAACCACAGAAAAAACACAAGCCTCCATCCTGCTCTCGACTGTGATGTCATCAACTGTTTACCCCAGAAAGTCCAGAAGTGTTTTCTGGCTCCACCACGGAGGTGAGTAGATAAGCTACTGTCTCAGGTCGGGGGGGGCTCACCGCTCATCGTTCGGTCCACACAGCGGATGTTGTCCAGCGAATCCCGGCAGGTTGATGTGGTCTTTGATGATCATGATGTCACCAACTTTAAAGTCTGGACAGATTCCACCTGATGCGTTCGTCACCAACACTGACTCCACCCCCATTAACTTGAAGATCCTCACAGGAAAAGTCACCTGAGACAGGTACAGAGACACAGACAGGTAGGTACAGACAGACAGGTACAGAGACACAGACAGGTAGGTACAGACAGACAGGTACAGAGAGACAGGTACAGAGACACAGACAGACAGGTACAGAGACACAGACAGGTAGGTACAGACAGACAGGTACAGAGAGACAGGTACAGAGACACAGACAGGTACAGAGACACAGACAGGTAGGTACAGACAGACAGGTACAGAGACACAGACAGGTAGGTACAGACAGACAGGTACAGAGACACAGACAGGTAGGTACAGACAGACAGGTACAGACAGACAGGTACAGAGACACAGACAGGTAGGTACAGACAGACAGGTACAGAGACACAAACAGGTACAGAGACACAGACAGGTAGGTACAGAGACAGACATGTACAGAGACAGACAGGTACAGAGACACAGACAGGTACAGAGACACAGACAGGTAGGTACAGACACAGACAGGTACAGAGACACAGACAGGTAGGTACAGACACAGACAGGTACAGAGACACAGACAGGTAGGTACAGACAGACAGGTACAGAGACACAGACAGGTAGGTACAGAGAGACAGGTACAGAGACACAGACAGGTACAGAGACACAGACAGGTAGGTACAGACAGACAGGTACAGAGACACAGACAGACAGGTACAAAGAGAAAGAGAAAGACAGGTACAGAGACACAGACAGGTAGGTACAGATAGACAGGTACAGAGACTCAGACAGGTAGGTACAAAGAGAAAGACAGGTACAGAGACACAGACAGGTAGGTACAAAGAGAAAGACAGGTACAGAGACACAGACAGACAGGTACAGACATAGACAGGTACAGAGACACAGACAGACAGGTACAAAGAGAAAGACAGGTACAGAGACTGGTGGAGAACTGGCTGCTGGGGAAGATGCTCCGAGATGGTGTCGGCTCAACGTTTTATCATCAGCGACGATCACATTACCATATGGAAAGATACATAATTGATAACATTCCAGGCTACATAGCATTGTTGAAAGAATTGACACTCAATGGGATTGTAGCTGATCTTTGAATCTTACAATAACATTTGGATCAAAGATGAAACCACTTGGGTCCATTTATATATGACCTCATGTTTAATGTTAATATGTGAATATGTAGGAATAACATACAGGAATCAGAAATAACAATATGTTAGCTAGCTAGCTACTGAGACATCAGCATCTGTAACGATTTTTTAATGATTGTTTTGAAATAATTTATGCTGAACTCAGACAATACAAAGGTTATTGTAATTTTAAATCCTTATAAATGGAAAAGATACTTGCATATGTGGGTCTCTTGAGTCACTTGGGCAGCCATCTGTCCAGTCGCAATGCATTCAGAGAAAATGTCCGAGTCCTCGTGTGGGTCTCAAAAATCTCTGTTTGAACCCCTAACACTTGCCCCTCCCCCTCCATCTCAACCAGAATCAGGAATGAGATCAGGACCCCCCCCCCCCCCCCCCCCCCCAACAAAGAACAATGTTTTTTGTTGTCTTGTGTAGTTGTTTTTCATCGCCCATTGGTCGGTGTTGTGTTGTTCGTTGGAGGCAGATGATTGTGTAGCTGAGATGATGTCATTGATACTAAGAGTCTGTGAATGAACGTTTGGTTGTAGATAGTTTGAAGTCGGTGGGTTGCCGGGTAACCAGGTGTTCTTACCTAATTCTCATTAGCTGGTTTAAATCAGACGTTCAACCATTTTTAAATCAGAGTCGCGCTGATGATTAAAATATAGACTAAAAATAACAGCACTCTCTCATCTGTGTAAAAATAGAGTTTGAAAGATTTCTTACAGACGTTCATTGTGAAAAGGAAACAGTTTGTGAAATCAAACACTGATGATCCATGAAAACTGTGATGTCACTGATTAGGACTCACCTGACAGAGCGTGTAACCTTCGTACAGGTGGAAGTGACCTTGCATGAAAACACAGGGCGTGTCCTCGATCGTCCCGAACACCAGGCAGCCCTCGTGACCCGCGACTGAGACACAGACACGTTCAGATCAGCTGAATCGTTTCATTTAAATTCAAATTCCTCAGGGTTCCCATCGGTCACAGATCTTCATGCTGTTTGCAAATTGTTTTTGCGCAGCATTTATTTTTATATTGATCTTTACAAACAATCTATAGCCACATCCCATCACCATTAGTGGGTTGGGCCACTTGTGTGCAGCCTTGTGGGCGTGTCTCTCACCTGTGCTCACGGGGAAGTTGGGGATGTCCTGGTACCTGAAGGTCTGTTTGTTGGCGGCTCCTTCAGCCAGGAGGCCCAGGCCCGAGCTGCAGATCACCGCCACCTTGGGACGGAGACTTGTGTGGTTCAGGAGCCACTCGGTGGTCAGCTTGTAATCCTCGAAGGAGCAGCAGCTGTAAAATACCTTCTCGGTCAAACACCATCTTATTATTCACACAACCTATTATTATTATCAATATTATTGTCATATTCATTATTATTACTAGCTCATATTTGATTAAAATATGACTCCTTCAGCTGTTTCAGGTCGAAGGTCTACAACACTCATCAATTAAAGTTGACATAACAATGATAAAGGACCACATCGTGGATCAAGCTGAGGGATTGTGGATTATGTTGCCATCTGATTGTTGTGGTGGATCCTGATGTTGGACTATGATCACAACAAGACTTGTTGATACACAACACGTCTCCTCACATCTTCTACCATCAGGAACTCCTCATTTCATCTGCTCCTTCATCTCCATCAGACGTGATATATAAACACTTTAAACATTACAAACTGGTTCTTGTCATGTAGTGAATCCTGTTGTTGTGTTGTTGTGTTGTTGTGTTCAGTTCCATCAGCATGTGTGTGTCCTGGGAGAGGATCCTCACATGGGACCTAGCTTCATCACTGATCTCTAAGTTTCTGTTTGACTCGTGTTGAGTTAAGAACAGAGGAAGTTGATCCTTTTAACATCTGAGAGACAAACTGGGAATATGAGACATATAACATGTGAATGATTGATTAATTGATTGATAATAATAACAATAAATGAGATAATCCAGACAGAAAAGTGCTGATACTGATTTGTGCAGAGTTACGAGCAAGTGAACTCTTAAAAACCTGTTGTTCTGTGTTTAAATGAAAAATGATTGACAGAGTTAACCTCTCACATACATTAAACACAAACTGACTTGAGAACAGATATAAACTAAGAAACTGTAAAAAACTGAAGCTCATGTAAAAAAATCTTTATTGTTGAACAGACAAAGTTCAGTAACTGATGAAACATTCGAGCTGAGACATTTTAAAGTTAATAATATTTTTTTCACTAACAGTTCAAAGAGTTCCGTGTTATTTGTAAAGTTCTTATTACGGTTTCTAAATGAGTAAATCTCTGGTTTTGTTTAATCCCACAAAAAGGTATTTTAACATAACATTATTTTATTATCCTGTCATTTTTCTATTTCAGTTTCTTTATATTTGTTATATGTTATATGTTGAAACTCTTGTATAAGTTATTTTCATGACATTCTTGTTCTTCAGTATTTTGAGGATTTATTTGAACTCGATGTTTGTCACTGACCTCAGATCTGAAGCAGCTGTTGACGAGTGAGAAGACGATGAGCAGATGAAACAGTCGAGTACGGCGCCATCGCTCAGTTCACTGAGGAAACACAAACATCACATGAAAAAACAAAGGTTTCATAATTTTAATTTTTCTCATCAGTCAGTGGATATTTGCACAGAATAAAATCGAGTTGTAAATAAACTGATCATCACAAAACAGCAAGTTATTGATCAGATTTAGCTGTAAAAACACAGATTTACAGAACACATCTGACATTTTCCTTATTATTTGGTCATTTCATTAAGATACAAATGTGAATTTTCAGCTGTGATTTTAAAATTAAAACTGAGAGAACAGCTAGTCTTGATTTTTATTTGATTTAAAAACAAATAGAAGTTTAGATTTAAGACCAACACTGAGACGAGAATGAAACATGGAGAAAGGCAAAGAGTGTTTTACCAGGAATTCCCTTTGTTGTGCATCTTTCAGCTGCAGAGACTCGAGGAGACGACAGGAAGCAGAACCAGTAACTGTGCTCTGGTCTCAGGGCGGATCCCAGTCTGCAAATAAACCACAGGTCATTGACGTTTGTGGGTTTGACCATTGAACTCTGCGTTAGGAATTACATCACGGGACAGGAAATGTAAAATGTCACGTTTTACTATCAACAGGATTTGTTTGTATATTTGGTTACAATAATTGTTAATGGATTATTGATTATTTAAGATATTAATAATCATGAGTTAGTTTTCAAAAAACACAAACATAAGCTTAATAAGCATATACACTTGTTATTACAAGACAGTTGTCCATGTGCCCTACGACGCTCTAGAAGAGCTGGTCCCAGACAGATCTGAACCAACTCTAGGCTTTAAAGAGATTCTCGACAGATGAAGGTCAAACCAGACCTGAGCTGTGGTGATCATCTGAGGGAGAGGTTCATGTCTCAGTCTTTTCTAGTTTGATTGTACGAAGCAGATGTGATGAAGTTGTTTTCTGTTTCTTATTCCCTGAGTAGAAATAGCATTGTCCCATCTGACTGGGTTTCTTCATGGAGATGCTGAGTGACGAGTGTTTCTTAAACTCAGATCTTGTGCATCTGTTGCTCTGGAAACTGACATTTTCTCATGTGAAGTCTTAACCCACAAGATGTGAAATGTTCCTCTGTGATATGTTTGTTTTGACATACAGTGAAATACTGATATATTACTACTGATACTGATACTTACACCTCTGACATCACTGGCCATAACCAACATGCTGAACCTTGAAGTGTCCCCTCAGTGTAGGTCCCACTGCATTTCGGAGTGAAATGAGTCCATCAGTGTATTTCTTGAGGTCCAGGTGTTCAGGGGAGATCCAGTGAGAAGGAGGTTGTTAAGGTTGCCTTGTAATGCTTGACGTTTTAAAAACTCCATTACAAGCCTGTCAATTGCAAAAGATAAGTTCAAGACAGACTTGAGGTCAGGCACTGTAGCATATCCCATGTGCAAATCAGCGTGCATAAAGTATTCCATTGTGTCAAAATGTCTGTATCTGTTGAAACTGAAATAATCCATAATCTGTTAAACTAACTAAACGTGACCTATATAAAAAAATAAACATAAATTTAGGTGCATTGCACAGATTAATAACCTAATAAGATTAATAACACCTCTAGAGGTCGTCTGACCAACTTCAGCTGGATGTGCTCCACCTGCAGTAACTTCTGAATTTCCCTCGGGATTAATAAAGTATCCATCTATCTATCTATCTATCTATCTTCTTGTTTCCAGTAGGGGGAGCTGGGACTATGATTACATATTGGTTTATAGATGTGTTTACAGCAGGACTATTATCAAACATGAGATGTGTGGAGCAGTAACTGAATTTACTGAACTACTTCCTGTTTCACAGTGAAAATCATTTCATATGTTCATTTACTAACCCTTTCTTTACTGCTAAAGAATAATAATTATTATTCATCATTTACAAAGTCCTCATATATTTCCTTCAATGCAAGGAATATAAAGAATACAGAAAAACATATATGTATTCAAACCAACATAAACATTAAAAATATAGACAGGTAAAATATATGCAGTGAATGAATCACACATGAAAAATGTGAGAACAATATGATTTAAAACTAACCCTTTATTTCAACTTATTACACAGAATTTATTCATACGTGAATTAGTTTTTACTTGTTAAAGTCATATTGTGACATGTAGAACTTTATTTCTGTTCTTTGTGTTTTAATGGAATAATGTGTCGGATGTTTTAAAAACGTAGAAACATGCTGGTGAAGTTCAGATGTTGTTCCAGAAGGTTTGATGTGTATTTAATTTATAGAAACATGTCTCAAACAGTGCATCCACATTAGCAAAATGTTTTATACAATAAATACCATATTATTGTGATACTTCTGCTAGGTGTGTAGTTAGCTTGAGCCTGTTAGTTCCATTGCACTTGCCTGCATTTGCAGGACCTGTTCTCTCTCATCATGTCTTCTTCTCTTGAACCTTCCCAAAGGAAAGTCTGAAGAAATGTCTGAGTGAAGAAAGACTCAGCAACAACCCAGCTAATAAATTTATATTGTAACAGTGCAGGGTAGATTGTGTGTGTCTGTCTGGGCTGGGGCTGAATGGCACTGAGAAAATAAAATGTAACTAGTAAATTCTCCAATTGGCCTAGTGCTATAAGAGTCGAAAGTTCTTCTGTTGTGTTAGAGAGTGAGTGGGGAAGTGAGAGAGAGAGCGTGAGAGGAGAAGGTGTAAAGATTGAGATTCAGTGTGTTGGAAAATAAATACAGCAGCTTCTCCAGACAAGAAGAAGCATCATCCGTCAGCCCAGGAGGAAGCTCCTCCCCTGGACGTTCCCGGTCTGGAGGTCGAGCAGGAAAGGTCAACACTGCGTTGCCTTCTATATTTACCAGAAGATGATCCACCACCCACAGACACACACAAGAAATTAAAACCAGACAGAGGAGCACATTGTATTTTGTCGTTGTACAAGTGTTTTTTTTCTAATACCGAATAAGAATAATACCGAGGTCTCATGCTCAGGACTGAGGATTAGAGTGTATATTTTCTGCTTGAGTTTTACATTTAAAACCCTCCACATAGACACATGACACACAGAGCTTCTCTTTCCAGCTTCTCCTTCCTCTTCTCCATCCTTATCACATCAAAGTAATTCATATCTTATCAGTACATGTTTCTGACTTGACCCCTTCCGCGGAGTCCCTTTGCCTCATCGCCTGCAGATCCAGGGCCACAGCTGTGGATTACGATTTGTGGATCGCGTATCAAAGGTCGCGGTGGTGGATCCAGTTTGGTGGATTCTATGTCGTGTGGGCTGATCGTAATAATAATGGCGGATCCTTTATCGTTGGCATCAGATAATGGTGGTGGACCAGGACCGAGGTGGCAGCTGATGATGGATCCTAACTGGCAGCAGTGGACATGACTGTGGACTAAAGTGGATCTGGTCTGGATGGTGGATCATGGTCTTGCTGGCTGCTGACAATAGACTATGATGCAGCAGGACTGATTGACATATAGTGTTGAAGTTATCCTTCAAGATGTCTACCCTCATCAATGCTGCTGACAACTTTAATCCTGATGATGTTTCTTCACTTGACATCTGTTGACTTGTGTCCGTCCTGAGAGACGGGTCCTCACATGTGTCTCTGAGGTTTCTGTGTATTTGTACCTGTTAACAGGTTTTCAGTTTGTCCTGACTCTTGCTGAGGGTTAAGGACAGAGGATGTCTCACCATGTTAAAGCCCTATGAGACAAACTGTGATTTGTGAATATGGGCTATACAAATCAAATTTGATTGATTGATTGACTGATTGATTGGATCTACTTCTTCAGTGTGTATCAGTGTGTTAATGTTGTTGTGTGAATATAAACATTCAAACTGCTTCATTACATAAGTCCTTCCAGGTTTCGTTCCTCTAACACAGGTCATCTCCTCTTTACTTTTCAAAATAAAATAGTCATTTCTGTGTACAATTTTTCTTACCCAAGAACAAGAACTAAGCTTCAGTTGGTTTATGTCATGTGCTAACAAAATCTAGTCAACAGGACTTTTACTTTAAGTCAGCAAGGAAGTCATGTGACTGAAATCACATGACTTCATGGGGTTGATTGGTTGATTGATTGGAGTATAAACAGCATTGATTCTCTGACGAGTGACACAGCCAGTTAAATAAAGACGTAACATGTTTTCAACAACAACTGAATTCATCTATTTGTGCTTTGAGAGTAAAATGTTTAATGAAATAAAAAGTGTTTTATTGGACAGAATGTAAAATATATATTAGATTAATATCAAACATGTGACGAATTAATTTGCTTTACCTCTAGTTAGCATCACAACAGCATCTGTTACCATCGAGTGGGTCAGTGGACGATCGTTAGTAGTGTGACTGGTTAAATCAGTTCTCATTAGAACAACAGGAAGTGACAGAATTTATTTTAGAAAACAATGTTGCAATTATATGTTTGTGAACATGTTAGCATGAAAACGTTAGCATTGTCACTGTGAACATGTTACTAGCATTAACACGTTAGCATTGTCACTGTGAACATGTTAGCATGAACCAGGACCTGAAGAAGACATGCAGGAAGGAGGAAACAGGACAAAGATGAATCATTACATCGTGAGACAACTCCCTCAGCTTCCAATCTGTCAGGTATTCCGAGTTGTCGAGGAGAGAAAGTCGCTGTAAAGCTCCATCTCAAACAGCTGCAGCGCCCCCTGCAGGTTCGGCTGTGATCTCGTCAGCACCCCCGTCCTTCAGGAGGTGCTTCCTGTAAGCTTTCTGGATCACTGTCGCCGCCACCTCTTCCTGTTTCCTCTTCAGGGTGCTGCTGATTGGTTCATATGACATCTGTCGGAAACAGTGATGAATAGAGAGTGAAGTCATCTGCGTACAGTGAAACTGTCAAACTGAAGAAACTTAAAGTGATTAAATATTGTTAGTCTGGTGCTTCACTGTTCATCTTTGTAATTCTATTGTACAAGCATAAAGAGAAACATGCAAACGTTATGTTCAAGGTGAAACTAGTTCAGGTAAAAGGTAAACAACCAAGACTAGTATAGAATTCCAAAGATTAGAACCTTGGACACGTTGTTGATCGTGAACCTTTCCTCCATTCGGGCTGTGAGAGTGTCGGTCTGTCCTCCCTCACCCGATATCTGCACTCACACAACACATGGTCATAATGTTACTTGGGCATGGAGATCAAACAGGACGTCTACACAGTGAATCTTGTACACAACAACACAATACAACACAACACCATACAACACAACACCACACCACACCACACCACACCACACAACACAACCAATGCAACGCAACACATTCCTTCTATAACAGGGCTCTTCAACGTTTTTCAGGCCAAGGACCCCCAAATGGTGGAAAGATGGAGCAGGGACCCCTACTATATATATATATATTGTATAAAATTGTGATTTATATTAAACTGGGCCTAGTGCCATGTATAAACATAGCTATCCTGTTATTGTGCATTCAGTACTAAGCTCTTCAAATATTACATGGGTTCATATGTTCATGTTTTTAATTTAAACATGAGCAAAGGTTAAGGTGGCCATGCCACTGCCATTTATAAACATATACATCTTGCATAAAACACTGAGCTTTTAAAGTAATTCACAGATTCATGTTTTTATTTTAAGCATGTATGTAGAAGAGACAGTGAATCCTCAAGCCATCTGTGGATGCCACACATGCTCCCACATCAGTGAGATATCAGAACCTGATGGAAAGCACACAACTTATCTAACCTTGGACGGATGGAGGTTGTCAGGCAGAGGGTCAAATCAGCATCACAATATGTTGGATGAATGTTAATGTGTATTTAAAGACATTTAAATTTGTGGAAAAAAAATTAGTTCGAAAATAAATAAAAAATTATAACAAATTGGTCTAATCAACCAAAGAATTTGCGACCCCCTGCAGTACCTCCGTGGACCCCCTGTTGAAGACCTGTGTTCTATAATATATAACATAGTATAAAAATGTTACCCTGGCTGTGAGAGCAGTCAAGACGTCCACACAGTGAATCTCGTCCCCAGGCAGCAGAGGCAGGTCCATGTGGACCAGCTGGATGCGGTTTGGTTTGGGAATCCTCAGAGGATCCTGCAGAGCGTCGCAGAAGTCCGACAGCTGACTGTAGGCACCAGGAGACAGAGGATTTCTGCTTTAGGGACCAATCCCCTCATCTCATCTGGGCTTTATGATCATATGCTCAGTGTTGAGGTTGAATCAGATCAGATGAAGATATTCTTTTTTGTGCAGAGCTGGGACTCACCTGTAGGGGATGATCTGTGAGGTGTCGGGGTCAAACCTTCTCCAGGTTTTATAAAACATTTGCAGATCCTTGTCACTCGGCGTCTCTGTGTCATACATGTTCAAGGTCTCCATTACAACAGTCGTGTACAGGAGGACCACCAACAGGAGGGACAGGGTTATGTAGGAGGTGAAGAAGACGAGGCCCACAGTCGGGTGGACACAGTCACCTCTGTCCGGGTCACAGTCCCGTGGCGTGTTCAGGATGGGACTCAGCACCCGGTCCCATCCCGCCATCGCAGTGACCGTGAACATACAGATCATGCTGTTCAAAAATGTCTCAAAGTTAAACATGTCATTGACCATCGCTGTCCTCTTCACATGAGCAAAGCTTAACATGCCGAAGACAGAGAAGGTGAACATGAGGAGGAAGAGGAGGAGGCAAATGTTGAAGAGGGCAGGAAGTGACATCACAAAGGCCAGAAACATTCTCCGGATCCCCCGTGTATAGGGAACTAGATGGATGATCCGAGTGATGCGAGCCAATCGCAGAACAGGCAATATCTTGGTGTGGATGAAATGGCTCTCCATTATGTCAGGGATGAAAAGACCTGGAAGGACGGAACAAGGATCAACTGTGTACATTCCCAATGCATCATGGGAAATTTACAATCATGCTGAAAGAGAACATTCAACAGCATTTTGACGTAGGACAGATAATTACATCTCCATGAATCTTGTCGACTTACCCACGATGGAAGTGAAAATGACCACGAAGTCGAGGACGTTCAAGCAGTCGCAGTAGTAGTGCTGTCTGAGAGCGATGATCTTCAGGAGGAACTCAGTGAGGAAGATGATGATGAAGACAAAGTGGATGTAGAACAGAACTTTTTCTTTCCCTTCGCTCTGCTCGTCCGTCTCCACCATCAGAGTCACCATGTTCAGGCAGATCACCAGCACCATGACCACCTCGAAGGACAGTTGGGTCACCAGGTCAAAGAGACGAGCCTGGCACTGATTCTGGAGGAAACAGGAGGTAACACCTGAGGATGCTTCACAAGCCCTGAGTAGACCACCAGGTTGAGATCAGAAAGCTGATGAGCCGTCACAACCACAGCAGGTCCTGAGGGTTAGGGTTAGGGTTAGGGTTAGGGTTAGGTTAGGGTTAGGGTTAGGGTTAGGGATAGGGTTAGGGTTAGGAGAACCTTCTGTGAGACTTCACCAGACTTTCACCATCCAACTGTACAACTTCCCTGTCAGACTCTCTGAGGCAACACACTGGACTCATAACAATGCCAGCAATATCTGCACATGTCCATGCTTGCACTAAATACTCAATGTACAGAACGCACATATTTCATATTTTATGTATTTGTATGCTTATAATTCTACCTTGCATGGAGCTGCTGTAACAAACAGAAAGTATCAATAAAGAAACACACTTGACAACACACACCTGACATCACACACCTGACATCAAACACCTGAGATCTCACACACCTGACATCACACACCTGACATCACACACACTGAGATCTCACACCTGACAACACACACACTGAGATCTCACACTGACACACACTGAACTCACAAGAGGTCGAGGGACACTCTGTCGTTTCGTAGAAAACAGTTTCTTCACACTGATGGAAAAGTTCTGCTGCTCGTCCGTCATGAAAAGATGTTTCCCTCCAAAGTAAAGACGAGACATCAAAATTAACTAACACTCAGCAGCTACTGCGTGTGTGTGTGTGTGAGTGTGTGTGTGTGTTTATACAAGTGTGAAATAATAGTGTTGATACATATCTTGTGTCTCAGCTGATCCAGTGATTTGATGAAGAGTGTGATGAAGAGGTTGGAGGTGAAGAAGCAGCCGATGATGATGAAACTGATGAAGTAGATGTACTTGTACACATTCGACTCGTACACCGGCTGAGACTCGATCTAAAAAATACACACACTACTATGTAAAATAAATACATACACACATATATAACACATACACCTACACACAAGTATATAACACACAAGTATATAACACACACATATATAAATATATATATATATATTTATATATATATTTATATATAAATATATATATACATATATGTATATATATATTTATACATATATAAATATATATATATATATATATTTATATATATAGACTCATATAACACATATACACACACACTATATAACATATATATTAGGGCTGACGAACGATTAACATTCTTAACAGATTAATCACTGGAATACTGTGATTAATCTGACACTGACACTCGTTTGTGTATATGTTATCTACACACAGGAGTATATAACATATATACACATAAACCTGCGGACACATAGATACATACACACTGACACACTGACACACACAAACACTTTACACTCCGACACAGACACACACACAGGAACACAGAGTACCTGTCTGGCATCCACTGCTGAGTAGATAACTTCTAACCATCCATTAAAAGTTGCCTGATGGAGAACAACAGAACATTAAAGAAGCGATTGTGTGTGTGATTGTTGTGTTGTATGATTGTTTATTGATTGTTGTGTGATTGTTGTGCATGCTGTAATCTCACCACCGTTATAGACAAACAATCTGGACCCATTTATAATCACTAGATATAAACCACTTTCAAATTTCACATTATTTTGACACGTTTGATATCTTGATTCAAAGTCTCCGTTCTCAGTTAGTGAGCTTGACCTGATTTCTCAATTGGTAGTAAAATCTCTCCACTGGCTTAGGTACAGACACACAATCAAAAATCCTGTCAGTATTTTTCAAAGCATATAATGGTTTCGCTCCACAGTATACTTCTGACTCACTGAAGAAACCTGGTCAGACCTCTCAGAACAGCAGAATCAGATCCAGGTCTGAAGGCGCCTTCAGTTACTATGAAGGTGTTATCTGGAAGGAGCTGCCTGTTGACCTGAGGTCAGATCTATGTCAGTTTTCAGTTGTCAGGCCTTTGCCTGATGTAGTCTCTCAATGTGAAGCACGTAGAGTTTCTTAGAATTAAATGTACAATTTTTGTGTGTTTTACTGAACATTCTTACTCACCACCTGCAGCAGGGACCAGTAACCTGCTGCCATGTTGTCGAAGTGTAACTTTGTGTTCTTCCATCTGACGTCGGAGAAGTTTTCGTGAATCAGCAACAAACAGTCAGATTTGTTGTTCACCTCCTCAGGTAAAAACTGCCCCCCTGACTCATTGAAACAGAAATAGAACTTTCCAGCAAACAGATTTACTCCCAAGACGCTGAAGATGTGCCAGACGAGGAGACACACCAGCATCGCATCCCACATGGACGGACAAGTGGCCCCCAGGGTGTTCAATACCAGCTGCAGACAGACAGGTGGACACAACGAGTCAGTGGACCACTGCAGCTAACATGCTAACATGCTGTTGTCTCTGGTTAAAGAGGATGTCTCACCCTCAGGCCCTGGAAGCGAGACAGGGCCCTCAGGGGCCTCAGTGCCCTCAGAGTCCTCAGAGACAGACCTGCTCCCAGTTCAGAATATCCCAGCATGCCAAGGGTCAATGACATCAGAGATACCTGGAAGACAAAGCACTCCTCTTGATGACATCATAAGCAGTTAGTAGGAAGTGTCAACAATTACTGTTGCTTTTGGTCTATTGGCTTTAGACCAATATTCAGCATCTTACGGCCAAGATGAGGAAGTCGAGCCAGCACCAGACACTGGTGAAGTACTTCCTGCATCCGAGGGCGATCCACTTTAGAAGCATCTCGAGGAGGAAGATGAAGGTGAACACCTGGTCGGCTCTGTTCAGAAGCATCTGTACGAGCTGACGCTGCTGCAGGTGAACATCCTCCAATACCTACACACAAACACACAAACACACACACACACACACACAAAGGTGAGGAGACTGGACAGAGGGATGATTATGATGAAGCTGAAGACGACTTACCAGAGCTGCACTGCTCAACAAGATGATGAAGATGATGAAAGCGTCAAAGTATTTGTGTTGTGCGATGGAGAAACAGACTCTCCTGAAGTTAGACCAGACCCTCCCTGAACCCTGGGACGTGTCTATGTCCAGGAACGGACAGAAACGGTAACAACCTGGAACAGACCCAGACTGATCAGTGTGTGTGTGTCTGTGCATGTGTGTGTCTGTGTGTTTGTGTCTGTGTGTCTGTACTGTCACAGCAGCAGGCTTCAGGTGTGTTGTTTCTTGGAGTCTCGTTGTCTTCATCCTGCTGAACAGAAGTTGTTGTTTATTGTGTCACATGACCGTGGGTTTTATTCACACTGTATATAAATATGTTTCTATGGTTACTGCTGGTGTGATTAATTAATGAAGAGAAACTTTTTTACGTTTTGTTCTTCCTCTTCTTTTTCAGGCATGTGGAGTTCGAGCTCGGTGTCGGCGACCGGGAACCCTAACCCATGGTTACTGCCAAGGGCCCTGCTCTCTGACAGGGGCTGGTCTGACGTCACAGAGGTCACAGAGGTCAAGCCCAGGTTATCCTTCTTGTTGTCTTCTTTACGGTTAACCACTAATGATAAAATATACAACCAGAAAAGACTGAACTTAGAAACCTTCAGTCTTTGCTAACCCTAACCCTATCCCTAATCCAAAACCTACATCGAGTGCACTCTCAAACCTACAGACCATAAGAACTTAATCTGGTCCTGCAGGAATTAAAAGGCTCACCTTTGTGGTGTGGGATTATTGGATTCTTCTTCCCTACCAAAGTCCAAATATGCTCCAGTATCCAGTTCCTGGTCCATGACACACCTGTTTTGATCTGGTCTACAGCGATCATCGGGTTGTTTTTGATTTTTTCTTTTGGAGTCACCAGATCTTCACCAACCAAACTCAGCAACAAGACCAGGAAGAGATTCAGGACCTGAAACAAGACCAGGGACACAATCAGGACCTGAGACTATCTGTGGCTTCCACTGACCTGCTGAGGATCAAACAAGGCTCAGTTCAGAGACTCACCAGCAGGTGTCCGATGACCAGAACCATTATGAAGAAGATCGAACACACGCTCGGACTAGAGACCTCCATGCAGTCAAACATGCTCTCGATCCATTCTCCACAGAGGATCCTGAAGATGAGAACAAATGCTTGGAACAAGTTGTTCATGTGCCAGCGTGGGAGAAGGCAGTCCACCGCGATGCGACAGACGTGGTCTGAGTAGTCCTCCTGGAACAGCTGTACGCCAACAATGGTGAAGATGAAGACCATGGTCAGCAGAATGAGAGTCAGATTCCTCAGAGCCCAGACCGAAGTCCAGATTATCTTCATCAACAAGTGGAAGGTCGACCACCACCGGGCCAGTCTCAGCACTCGCATCTGTGGGACACGGGACAGGTGAGGAGACTGGGCAGCCGTATCACCCTGATGAAGGTTTCATACTGACCAGGTCTGAACCGGCCCCTGTCACACCTTCATGATCAGCCAACCCCAGCTCCACCAGGCTGAGGACCACGATGAGGCTGTCAAAGACGTTCCAGCCCACCTGTAACCATGGCAACAGAACAATCACACAAGTTTCCACGGAAACAATCGTTAACAGTCATCTCTGAGCTGATAACAAAACAGGAAGTCTGACCCGGAAGTAACCGTATGGATCAACGGCCACAAGCCTGAGGAGCATCTCAACTGTGAAGATCCCTGTGAAGACCTGCAGAGGGGGTCAGAGGTCAGGGGGTCAGAGGTCAGGACACTGAGCCGCTTCTGTCACAAGCTGTTCGTTTGTCAAAGTTTAGTTGAGATGTTTGTTAGTCACTATTTTAGAGACGTGACAAACAGATGAAAACATCAGGACACGACTGTGTTTGAGTTTATTCGGACATCTCTCTAACTTCTGTTTCTTCAACACTCATTTCATTCTCAGGTTTTCTTTCTTTGATGAGAAGATGCCTTTTGTAAATGGAGCACACGAACGTCTTAAAGTAGCTGATGAAGTTTCTGATAATGAAAATAAAAACCTACTTCTTCATTTGTTACTGAAGTGATTCAGTCCTGCAGTAAAAAGTGAAATTCAAAGAAGTTATTAGGTATTAGTAGTGCAGTTATTATTTGTAGCTTCAGGTAAAGTCTCTTTTCTAAATCGATTATTCTGGTATGAAGGCACATCATTATCAGCATTGAGTAGTGGAAGGTCTTCAGCTTCCAGTTGAAGTTGAAGCTGATTCAATCTGGACCTTCTCACTTGAGACAGGATTGGTGTTGATGGAATAGCCCTCTGTTCTGCAGCTATGACGATCTCTCACACTGACCAATGACGTGACGGCGAACCATCCTTCAAACTCCATCGTCATGGGATAGTGCTTCATGGCCATGAGGACACAGTTGAGGATGAGGAAGGTGACGATCACCAGGTCAAAGAACGGGTTCATGACGAAGCTGTTGATCCGGAGTTTGATCCACCGCCAGCAGCCACAACAGTTCCACGTCCACACGGACACACAACATGGAGGGGACAACCTCTGATGGTCCTGGGGCTCTGCAACACAACGTTACATGTGTTTTCCTGAGAATCTTCACAACCTCAGTGATCCTCTGCTGGTCATTGAATGCATCACAGATACCAACCTTCCTCCTCCTCCTCCTTCTTCTTCATGACGTCCAGGATGTGAAGGAACTCTTCTTCTGTCCGTTTCGCCTCAGTGACGCCCGCCTTCTCCTGTTCAACCAACGCCATGGCAACCCCCGCCAAGACAAGGACGAGGACAAAGAAACCAACGAAGAAGACGAAGAGCAGGAAGATCAAAGAGAACGGACCTGCTGAACGCATCATCTGCAGACAGACAGGTGAGAGACTGTGTGTTAGTGTGTGTGTGTGTGTGTGTGTGTGTGTGTGTGTGTGTGTGTGTGTGTGCGTGTGTGTGTGTGTTTGTGTGTGTGTGTGTGTGTGTGTGTGTGTGTGTGTGTTTGTGTGTGTGTGTGTGTGTGTGTGTGTGTGTGTGTGTGTGTGTGTGTGTGTGTCTGTGTGTGAGTGTGTGTGTGTGTGTGTGTGTCTGTGTGTGTGTGTGTGTGTGTGTGTGTCTGTGTGTGTGTGTGTGTGTGTGTGTCACCTGTTCTAGCAGGTGGTCCCATGTGTCGTGTGTCATCAGTCTGAACACACTCAGCAGAGATGAACCAAACGAGTCAAAGTTCGTTCGTCCATGATTTGGATTCGTGTCCGTCCTCAGACAGACGTAACCATGGGGACAGACCCTGAGGAGCATGTGAGGTTGATCAGGGTCAGGGTCAGGGTTAGGGTTAGAAGATAGTTGTGGATTGAACCTCTGAATAGAGACTGAAAGACGTCCCCTAACCCTGCAGGCAGATTCATGTGAGACTATATTAAACATCGCTCCACTCCCAAGATACAGGTTCTGGACTATAGAACATGTGAGAGTAGAACAGTGGAACCAGCACTCTGGGTTCTAGGGTCAAATCAAATCAAAGTTTATTGTCACATGCACCAATGAGCAGCGTCATTGGAGCAGGCAACATCTACGCAGTAGACGACTTTACAAATTAGAAAAATAACATACTATATAACATACAACATAACATCGTAACATATAACATAGTCACATAGTCAAGTGATGCAGAAGTTTACAGGGTGAAGGATGAGGGAATATTAAATTAAATAATATGAATATATGTATAACATATAACATAGTCAAATCAAAGTCAAACCACCATCCAGACACCATCTCTATCTACAGTTAAGGTTACACTTAGAAAGTTCATCTGTGATCAAGTCTACAGCTCTGGATCAGGTCCTGAACCATCCCTTAGATATGCTGCTCTATGTCTAGACCGCTGGAGAACTCCCATCATGCACTGAGGGAGAAGTCCCATCATGCATTGAGCACTTCCCTCTCCTCACCCCTCAGCCGAGGCAGACCCCCCTGATATCAGGCAGCAGACTACTGCCCCCCCTCCTGGCAGGTCAACCTGCTGCTGCCCTCCAACCTCTGCAGTTCACCCAGAAACCAGCAGCTCCAAATTATATTTAGTTTCTTATAAGAGTCGCTCTGGATAAAAGCGTCAGCTAAAGGAAAGTTTAAACTGGGATGAATGGGTTAAGGGGATCAACATCAATGAAGTGTGTCCTGTTGTTTATTGACCCTGATGGACTCAACAGGTCTTTTAGGAGCTTTGTGATTTAACCAGGTCGCGAGCTGAAGACGGTTTTCTTCATCTCCTCTCCTTCTCTCTCTCTCTCTCTCTCTCTCTCTCTCTCTCTCTCTCTCTGTCTTATTTATCCACTCATTTCTGAGCACAGATCTGAGTTGGAACAGACACAAAGTTCCAAGATTCAGAGGGACGATCAATGTGATGTTAGAAGATCACAGGTGAGAATTTAGGATACTCTCAATTTGACCTCAGGGGGGCGCTACACTAACACGAGCTGTGGAGCATTGAGCTTAAATGATCAAATCTCAACTGAAGAAAACTCTGGGAAGATATTTGAATATATTTGAATTTCCTACAATACACACTCCACGTACCCGGAACCGGATCCGTTTCCACACTGAGGAGGATCGAGTTGACCAGAGACATGGAACTGGTTCTCTATTAAACAAACAAATAAACAAGCAGATCGTTACTGGTGCCCAGTAACAGGGTTAGAGTAACAGTTACAGTTAGTCAGAGTAACAGTTAATAAGAGGTACAGTTACACATAGTTAGAGTAACAGTTACAGTCACAGTAAGTAAGAGAAACAGTTACAGTTAGTCAGAGTAACAGTTAATAAGAGGTACAGTTACAGTTACACATAGTTACAGTAACAGTTACAGTCACAGTAAGTAAGAGAAACAGTTACAGTTAAAGTAAGTTATAGTAACAGTTATAGTTAAAGTTAGTAACAGTTACAGTTACAGTTACAGTTACAGTAACAGTTACAGTCATAGTTATAGTTAAAGTAAAAGTTAGTTACAGTAACAGTTGCAGTAACAGTAACTGTAACTGTTACATTAGCTATAGTTACAGTTTTTGTTACATGTTACGTGTCAGTTCTGATAAACGTGTCTATGACATCATCATCTTACCATGACTGTTGATGAACTTGTGGAAATCAAAGTCGCTGCTAACTGTTCCGTTGTCATGGTAGCTGCTGAGGTCATTGTAGGTCCAGTTGCTATGCAACAACATCAGGACACATTTATGTCTCAGAGCTCCAAAGAAGAGCTGCTGACCAATCACAGCCAAGACGCTGATGACCAACACCGTCATGATGATGACACCAGCCAGTCTCTTCACTGATTGGACGAGAGCTCCGGCAGACGACTTCACACCTGGATGTGTTGATAGTTTAAACACACACGTTTGTACTTTCTATCCTAGTGAGGACACTCATTGGAATAACACGTTCTCTAACCCCTAACCAACCCAACACAACTAAATGTCCATCCCTAAATATAAACCTAACCTAACCTATCCATGACCATGCAAACTAAATGTCTAACCCTAACAGGTGGACTCACACTCACATTACCGCACCCCCACCTCACAGATCAGTAGGCCCTTGCACCAAATCTCAAAAAGAACCCTAAACCCTGAACCCTGACCCCTGACCCCTGAACCCAAACCATAACCATTACAACTCAATGTCTAACCCTAACCTAACTCTATAAAAGCCAAGTCTTAACTCTCAAACAGTCCTTAGAAGAAGTGAGGACCAGACAAAATGTCCTCCCTCTCTAAGTCTATGGTTCAAATGCTCCTCACAAAGGTGTAAGTACAGGAACACACACACACACACACACACACACACACTGACCTGGGTAAACTGCGATTATTTTCAGAGCTCGAGGAATCGTCCTCAAAACAGAGAATTTCCCAAGATCAAGAAACTCTGGAAGAAACCTGAAACACAGTCAACTTCATCTTCATCATCATCATCATCATCATCATCATCATCGTTTTCTTCATCACCATCATCATGCGATTCTCACGTTCTTATTTCACTGACAGAACAACTATAGTTTTATAATTAGAGGAAGTTGTTCAGATATTAAATCAGTTATAAGCAGCTAGTGGGTTCCCATGGCAACGTGATACACACAGAAGGGGAGGGGCTACAGTGTTCAACTATACAATTTGTATATGTTTTAGATGAATATGTGTATTTACCTGAGAAGGTTTTAGATAAACAGACTGCTGCTGGTTAGGGTTAGGGTTAACCCTAACCCTTAGGGTTAACCCTAACCCTAACCCTAACAACACCAACAACCACACACACACACACACACACACACACAGACACACAGTCTCTCTCTCTCTCTCTCTCTCTCTCTCTCTCTCTCTCAAACACATTCAATGGGTCTCTGGAGGAAATTCCCAGTTGATCATTACGCTGTGATGACGACCACTAAGTCCAGCCAGTTCCACAGATCTCTGAGGAACGTGAGGCGTCCGACACACAATCCTCTCGACAGGATCTTTATGATGACTTCAAACATGTAGACGGCTGAGAACACAAATCTGTGTGAACAAAAACATCATAGATCAAATTATTAAAAAAATATAACTCCACCCTCACTGATGTACTCTGACTAGGATCGACAGCTCGAATCTCCACATGGAGCGCTAATCGACTTCCTACCACAACCCCTAACCCCTGACCCCTGACCCCCTGACCCCCTGACCCCTGACCCACATGGACAAGGAGACACTGAGAAGAGTGAACCGATTAGGTTGTTAAGATCTCAGCTGTTACGACGACAGCAGCCTGAGGAGCTGAAACTTTTAGGTCACAGAGTTCAACAATTTCACCTGGAAACACGAGTTTCACTGTGAGACGACAGATTTGTGGACAATAGACAATGGACCTGAGACAAACTGAAACTTTCCTGATTCTCAACTTTATCTGTGATACAGTTGAATGTTTACAGACACGGTGTGTGTGTGTCTGTGTGTGTTGTATCATGTTTCTGTGTTGTTTTGTGTATTGTTGGGGTTGACTCACTCTGCTGTTCTGCTCAATGTTGGAAGATCACTCATCATCATGACACCACAGTTTGTCAGAATCGTCACCATGATGAACAAACGGAACCACGTTTGACTTTTTAAGGATCAAAAACAACATCATGTGATGATCATGTGATCAGAGAAACAGAGAAACAACATAGAAACATGGTCAGGGATATTTGCTCTCAGTCAGACAGGAAGTTGTTCAAACTAATTGAACTCGAGCTGAGACGACTCCTGAGCAGGTTGATGGTGAATATGATATTTATATTAAGATGAGTGGGGTTTGCTTGTTCAGGGTCACAGTGACATCATGAAGGATATGAATGAACCAGGATCCTGATGGCGAAGGTCCTCAGACCACTGAACGGACTCAGCAGGAAACACGATGACTCAGCGTTAAACCTGTGGAGGACGTTTCCTTCACTGAGCACGATGAACGTCTGTAGACAGAGGTCACAGCTCACACATTAAAGGTCACAGGAAACACATTAGAAGTCCCAAGTCTGAGGTCACACATCAGAGGTCAAAGGTTGCACATCACAGAGTCACCTTCTCTGATTGGTAGAAGGGATCCAGCTCCTCCAATGGGCAGTTGAGAAGCTCAGGGGGTGGGTCTCCGAGGATGTAAGGGAGGGGCTTCCCAGCCTCCAGGTGAGTGGCTTGTGTCTGCAGCTCTTTCTCTACCTGTCAATCAAGTTGTTGAATTTGCACACAATTGAAAATTATTCAAACTCAATGTTTACTCTTGCGATGACTCTGGTCAACTCCGAGTCAAACTGAGGGTTTGATTGATGTTTAAGTTTTTGTAACGCAGCAGGGTTCTGTATTATGAGGCGAGTTCAACATGTCCAGGATTGGGTCAGGATCAGGATCAGGGTCAGGGTCAGGGTCAGGGTCAGGGTTAGGGTCAGGGTCAGGGTCAGGGTCAGTCTGTCTGTTCTCCTGCTGAACCTCGCCTGACAATCACAGGCTAAGTGGTCACATGACGCCAGTTATCAACTCGTTAAGTTATAGTTTTGTTTCTTTCAATATGAGGGGGGGGGGGGGGGTCCTGCACCAATCACAGACCTGGACAGTTTGACTGACAGCAGAGCCTCAGATTTCACATTGAGGATCAAACTTGATCCTTAAAGAGCTGTTAATACCTTATAAACCCACTAGAGCACTCCGCTCCCAGAATTCAAGCCTACTTGTCGTCCCTAAATTCTCTAAAAGTAGAGGAGGAGCCAGAGCTTTTAGCCATCAAGCCCCTCGGCTGTGGAATCATCTACCACTTTCTGTTCGTGAGGCAGTCACCATCTGTTCGTTTAAGAGTAGACTCAAAACCTTCCTTTTTGATAAAGCTTATAGTTAGAGCTAGTTAGTGCACCAGAACGTTACTTGTTCTATTTTATGACACATGACACACGGAGCTTCTCTTTCCAGCTTCTCCTTCCTCTTCTCCATCCATATCCCCCTTCCCCGGAATCCCTTTGCTTTATCACCCGCAGATCCAGGGCCTCTGTGGCCGCACCATGGATTACGGTTTGTGGATCGCGCACCGGGGGTCGCGGTGTTGGATCCAGTGTGGAGGATTCTGAGTCATGTGGGCTGATCGTGGTGCTGGTGGCGGACCCTGTGTCGCGTTGGCATTGGGCACGGGCGGTGGACCAGGACCGCGGTGGTGGCTTGTGATGGGTCCTCCTGGTGGGCGGCGGTGGACGGTGACTGAGGACTGAAGTGGCGTCTGGTCTGGATGGTGGATCGTGTTCTAGATGGTTTCTGAGCATGGACTGTGCTTCATCAATGCTGCTAGAGACTTTGATTATTGATGATGTTCTCCTGCACGTGGCATCTATTGCACTTCTGTCCGTCCTGGGAGAGGGATCCCTCACATGTGGCTCTCTCTGAGGTTTCTACATATTTTTACCCTGTTAAAAGGGTTTTTTGTAGTTTTTCCTGACTCTTGCTGAGGGTTAAGGACAGAGGATGTCACACCCTGTTAAAGCCCTATGAGATGAATTGTAATTTGTGAATATGGGCTATACAAATAAAATTTGATTGATTGATTGAAACTGTTGTATCATAAAAATCAGAGGAGAACAAATATCCAGAATGACAGAAACAGTTCCAGCTGCTAATGAAGAACAGCTGGTAAAACATCTGGATTGTGTGAAGACGTTATTAATGTGTAAAATGTTAAATATAGAATGAGTTTCTGTGCTTCAGCCAGTGAACAGGAAACTAGTGAAGCAGCTGCAGGCGTGGTACTGGGAGCACTTCACTGGTCAGGCTGGTTCTGTTGGGCTCCAGCAGCTGACAGAGGTTCATCCTCTGAGGAGAATCTAGATCTTTCAGAAGCTCATCAGAGGAGCTCAGAGGATCTTGTGGGTCTCTGAAAACACTGGTCCTCCTCAGAGACTCAAACAATCCACACCAGCTCCCCGGATCCGGCAGTTCGATCCCCATCTGCATGCCGAAGTGTCCTTGGGCAAGATGCAAAACCCCGAACTGCCACTCATGGAACACAAAGTGCTGCTATTAGAGGCTCTGTATGAATGTAAAGGGTTAGGGGTTAGGGTCAGGGTTAGCTTCGGGCCATCAAGACTAGAAAAAACCTTTATGAATAAAAACAATTTACCATTTACAACGTGACAGTAAACATCTCGTGTGAACTGCGTCAGTGACGTGTGTAACCCTAACCCTAACCCATCCTTGAGTCTCTTGAAATTTAAACCATTATTATTTTTATTATTATTAGTGATGAGTTTTAACCTCGGCCACAGTTTCACATTTCATGTCTTCGTATCTGAATCTCGTGCACTCTCCTTCCACAGTGCACGTGTTTGTGTTGCTGAACACGCCCCCTACAGGAGGGTTAGAGTTAGTTCAGTTAACGTGAACTCAACAGATCTTAACCAGCTTTGAACTGTTAGGGCCTGATCTACCTAGATCCCAAATAAAGAGTGCTGAATTGCATGTGCATTATAACAGAGTGTGATCCACAAGCGCAAAGCGAAATTGAATGCCATGGAACTGAAGGTGTTAGTGTAAGAGGCAAACAAACATGTTGAACTACTGCAAAGAAATATTAATATAACTCAAAGAAACATTTAGGCTTGAGTTAAATGTTCTGTTCTGATGCAATGCTGTGGCAATTGGTAGCTACCTTTCAAGCGTATTAAATATATACGCAGCCACAACCCCTGCAATATTTTCAGGCTTTGTAAATCACAATGGGTGAAATTAAAGTATTTGCATCGACTCATAATGCATATTCATTAGGCCACGTTCTAAATGGTCAGCGCATGTTACTCTGCACTCTATCCTGAGCTTGCACGGTTATTAGATCAGCTTGCATGTTGTTTGAGGGTGAAATCAAGTGAGTACACGTTTGCACACGTGCAAACCTTTACCAGATCAGGCCCAGTCCTGGAGTCACTGAACCAGGATTTGCTCACCCGAGTTCAACCAGAGCAGGTTGAACCAACTTCGTAGAACAGAACCCTGGAGTCGCCATTGTTCTATTTTTCTTTATCTATGTATTTTTTGATGAATGAAAGTTGATACATTTCGTACGTCTTTGTTTGTCCTCTCCTGACGCTCAGTCTCCTTGGCTTCATGTCGTCCTGTGATGTCCTGCAGCGAGGCCGGTGTAAAGCTCCTGAAGACCTCTGTACCAACAGGGGGCAGTAGAGAGGCCAACCTGCCATTTTTCAGCTCTGTTCGAAGAGAACTGTCTCCTAGCAGACGCTTTCTGTGGGGAGAAGGACAACCTTACTCATGTGTAACCATAAGATCCACTAACTAGAACAACCTCTAACCATAACAACCTCTAACCATAAGATCCACTAACCAGAACAACCTCTAACCATAACAACCTCTAACCATAAGATCCACTAACTAGAACAACCTCTAACCATAAGATCCACGAACCAGAACAACCTCTAACCAGAACAACCTCTAACCATAACAACCTCTAACCATAAGATCCACGAACCAGAACAACCTCTAACCAGAACAACCTCTAACCATAACAACCTCTAACCATAAGATCCACTAACTATAACAACCTCTAACCATAACAACCTCTAACCATAGATCCACTAACTAGAACAACCTCTAACCATAAGATCCACTAACCAGAACAACCTCTAACCATAATATCCACTAACCAGAACAACCTCTAACCATAAGATCCACGAACCAGAACAACCTCTAACCAGAACAACCTCTAACCATAACAACCTCTAACCATAAGATCCACTAACTATAACAACCTCTTACCATAACAACCTCTAACCATAGATCCACTAACTAGAACAACCTCTAACCATAGATCCACTAACTAGAACAACCTCTAACCATAAGATCCACTAACCAGAACAACCTCTAACCATAAGATCCTCTAACCATAACCACCTCTAACCATAAGATCCACTAACTAGAACAACCTCTAACCATAACAACCTCTAACCATAAGATCCACTAACTAGAACAACCTCTAACCATAACAACCTCTAACCATAGATCCACTAACTAGAACAACCTCTAACCATAAGATCCACTAACCAGAACAACCTCTAACCATAATATCCACTAACCAGAACAACCTCTAACCATAAGATCCACGAACCAGAACAACCTCTAACCAGAACAACCTCTAACCATAACAACCTCTAACCATAAGATCCACTAACTATAACAACCTCTTACCATAACAACCTCTAACCATAGATCCACTAACTAGAACAACCTCTAACCATAGATCCACTAACTAGAACAACCTCTAACCATAAGATCCACTAACCAGAACAACCTCTAACCATAAGATCCACTAACCAGAACAACCTCTAACCATAAGATCCACTAACCAGAACAACCTCTAACCATAAGATCCACGAACCAGAACAACCTCTAACCAGAACAACCTCTAACCATAACAAACTCTAACCATAACAACCTCTAACCATAGATCCACTAACTAGAACAACCTCTAACCATAAGATCCACTAACCAGAACAACCTCTAACCATAAGATCCACTACACAGAACAACCTCTAACCATAAGATCCACTAACTAGAACAACCTCTAACCATAACAACCTCTAACCATAAGATCCACTAACTAGAACAACCTCTAACCATAACAACCTCTAACCATAGATCCACTAACTAGAACAACCTCTAACCATAAGATCCACTAACCAGAACAACCTCTAACCATAAGATCCACTAACCAGAACAACCTCTAACCATAAGATCCACTACCCAGAACAACCTCTAACCATAAGATCCACGAACCAGAACAACCTCTAACCAGAACAACCTCTAACCACAAAAACCTCTAACCATAAGATCCACTAACCAGAACAACCTCTAACCATAACAACCTCTAACCATAGATCCACTAACTAGAACAACCTCTAACCATAAGATCCACTAACCATAACAACCTCTAACCATAGATCCACTAACTAGAACAACCTCTAACCATAAGATCCACTAACTAGAACAACCTCTAACCATAACAACCTCTAACCATAGATCCACTAACTAGAACAACCTCTAACCATAAGATCCACTAACCAGAACAACCTCTAACCATAAGATCCACTAACCAGAACAACCTCTAACCATAATATCCACTACCCAGAACAACCTCTAACCATAAGATCCACGAACCAGAACAACCTCTAACCAGAACAACCTCTAACCACAAAAACCTCTAACCATAAGATCCACTAACCAGAACAACCTCTAACCATAACAACCTCTAACCATAGATCCACTAACTAGAACAACCTCTAACCATAAGATCCACTAACCATAACAACCTCTAACCATAGATCCACTAACTAGAACAACCTCTAACCATAAGATCCACTAACCAGAACAACCTCCAACCATAAGATCCACTAACCAGAACAACCTCTAACCATAAGATCCACGAACCAGAACAACCTCTAACCAGAACAACCTCTAACCATAACAACCTCTAACCATAAGATCCACTAACTAGAACAACCTCTTACCATAACAACCTCTAACCATAGATCCACTAACTAGAACAACCTCTAACCATAAGATCCACTAACCAGAACAACCTCTAACCATAAGATCCACTACCCAGAACAACCTCTAACCATAAGATCCACTAACCAGAATAACCTCTAACCATAAGATCCACAAACCAGAACAACCTCTAACCAGAACAACCTCTAACCATAACAACCTCTAACCATAAGATCCACTAACCAGAACAACCTCTAACCATAAGATCCACGAACCAGAACAACCTCTAACCAGAACAACCTCTAACCATAACAACCTCTAACCATAAGATCCACTAACTAGAACAACCTCTTACCATAACAACCTCTAACCATAGATCCACTAACTAGAACAACCTCTAACCATAAGATCCACTAACCAGAACAACCTCTAACCATAAGATCCACTACCCAGAACAACCTCTAACCATAAGATCCACTAACCAGAATAACCTCTAACCATAAGATCCACAAACCAGAACAACCTCTAACCAGAACAACCTCTAACCATAACAACCTCTAACCATAAGATCCACTAACCAGAACAACCTCTAACCATAAGATCCACTACCCAGAACAACCTCTAACCATAAGATCCACGAACCAGAACAACCTCTAACCAGAACACCCTCTAACCATAACAACCTCTAACCATAAGATCCACTAACTAGAACAACCTCTTACCATAACAACCTCTAACCATAGATCCACTAACTAGAACAACCTCTAACCATAAGATCCACTAACCAGAACAACCTCTAACCATAAGATCCACTACCCAGAACAACCTCTAACCATAAGATCCACTAACCAGAACAACCTCTAACCAGAACAACCTCTAACCATAAGATCCACAAACCAGAACAACCTCTAACCATAAGATCCACTAACCAGAACAACCTCTAACCAGAACAACCTCTAACCATAAGATCCACAAACCAGAACAACCTCTAACCATAACAACCTCTAACCATAAGATCCACTAACCAGAACAACCTCTAACCATAAAAAACCCCTAACCAGTGCAACTGATACTGTAACTGATACTCTAACTGAGACAGTAACTGAGACAGTAACTGATACTCTAACTGAGACAGTAACTGATACTCTAACTAACCTCCACATGTAATTAACGTGTTCAAAGTGACACATTTGGTTCTTTAAGGTGTTGTTGGTACTCACAGCTGTGGAGGGCGGAGTCTCAGCTGATTGGTTCTCTTCAGAACTTCTTCTCTCTCTCTCCAGAAGTCGAGAAACCAGGTCTTCATTTCTGCATCCACCTCTCACCTCACTGTCCCTGTCTGTCTGTCTCTATATCTGTCTCTTTCACTGTCTCTCTGTCTCTCTCTGTATCTGTCTGTCACTCTGTCTCTCTCTCTCTCTCTCTCTCTCTCTGTATCTGTCTGTCACTCTGTCTCTCTCTCTCTCACGCTCTCTCTCTCTGGGTCTGTCTGTCTGTCTCTATATCTGTCTCTTTCACTGTCTCTCTGTCTCTCTCTGTATCTGTCTGTCACTCTGTCTGTCTCTCTCTCTCTCTCTCTCTCTGTATCTGTCTGTCACTCTGTCTCTCTCTCTCTCACACTCTCTCTCTCTGTGTCTGTCTGTCTGTCTCTATATCTGTCTCTTTCAGTGTCACTCTGTCTCTCTCTCTCTCTCTCTCTCTGTGTCTGTCTGTCACTGTCTCTCTCTCTCTCTGTCTGTCCTCTGGCATCTCTCTCTCTTTTTATCTGCTCTTCCAGAGTCACTTGTCTTCTGAGTTGTGTCACTCTCCAGTGTGTAGTTTCTATGGTAGCAGCTGCTTGTGTCCTCAGTAATGTTGATGGAACCGAACCTCTGCACGTTTCTTCTTTGTTTACATGTAGAGACACTGTTACACACTCAGATTCCAAGAAATGTTCAAACTTCCTGTCGAGAACATTATGTTCAATGTGACACACACAATCGTTCTTCCGTCTTAATGAGGACCTTTGTTGATTTCTTAAATATCACAAATATCTGACCATGAACCATAAACCTAACCATTAAACTAACCCTAACTATTAACCATTCATTAAGTGTTTAATCTAATCAAAGCTGTTAAGTCATGATCTTTCTGATGTCCTCTGAGACACGGGACATCTGTTGACTAGTGTCCGTCCTGGGAGACGGGTCCTCACATGTGTCTCTGAGGTTTCTACCTTCTTCACCTGTTGAAGGTTTCAGTAGTTTGACTCTAGTTGAAGAACAGAGGACGTCTCACCTGGTTAAAGACGAGGACACAATCTGGGACCTGAGAATATGAGACTATACTAATATAATTTGTATAATTGATTAACTTAGTCACACACAGGCAGTTTATAACAGTCGGTCTTTAAAAGTAAGTTTATAACTTATGGCTTGTAACAGTCGGTTTATTACAGCCGGTCTGTAACAGTAAGTTTATAACTTATGGCTTGTAACAGTCGGTTTATTACAGCCGGTCTGTAACAGTAAGTTTATAACTTATGGTTTGCAACAGTCGGTTTATTACAGTCAGTCTGTAACAGTCAATTTATAACAGTCAGTCTGTAACAGGCAGTTTATAACAGTCGGTCTGTAACAGTAAGTTTATAACCTATGGTTTGCAACAGTCGGTTTATTACAGTCAGTCTGTAACAGTCAGTTTATAACAGTCAGTCTGTAACAGTAAGTTTATAACTTATGGTTTGCAACAGTCGGTTTATTACAGTCAGTCTGTAACAGTCAGTTTATAACAGTCAGTCTGTAACAGTCAGTTTATAACAGTCAGTCTGTAACAGGCAGTTTATAACTTTTGCAACAGTCGGTTTATTACAGTCAGTCTGTAACAGTCAGTTTATAACAGTCAGTCTGTAACAGGCAGTTTATAACAGTCGGTCTGTAACAGTAAGTTTATAACCTATGGTTTGCAACAGTCGGTTTATTACAGTCAGTCTGTAACAGTCAGTTTATAACAGTCAGTCTGTAACAGTAAGTTTATAACTTATGGTTTGCAACAGTCGGTTTATTACAGTCAGTCTGTAACAGTCAGTTTATAACAGTCAGTCTGTAACAGTAAGTTTATAACTTTTGCAACAGTCGGTTTATTACAGTCAGTCTGTAACAGTCAGTTTATAACAGTCAGTCTGTAACAGTAAGTTTATAACTTTTGCAACAGTCAGTTTATAACAGTCAGTCTGTAACAGGCAGTTTATAACAGTCAGTTTATAACAGTCGGTCTGTAACAGTAAGTTTATAACCTATGGTTTGCAACAGTCGGTTTATTACAGTCAGTCTGTAACAGTCAGTTTATAACAGTCAGTCTGTAACAGTAAGTTTATAACTTTTGCAACAGTCAGTTTATAACAGTCAGTCTGTAACAGGCAGTTTATAACAGTCAGTTTATAACAGTCGGTCTGTAACAGTAAGTTTATAACCTATGGTTTGCAACAGTCGGTTTATTACAGTCAGTCTGTAACAGTCAGTTTATAACAGTCAGTCTGTAACAGTAAGTTTATAACTTATGGTTTGCAACAGTCGGTTTATTACGGTCAGTCTGTAACAGTCAGTCTGTAACAGTAAGTTTATAACTTATGGTTTGTAACAGTCAGTTCATTACAGTCGGTCAGTAACAGTCAGTCTGTAACAGTCGGCTTGTTAACTGATGACGTCATCAGGATCGGAGCAGACAGGTGACGTCCTGTAGGGGGCGCTGCTTCTACTAGTTCAGGAACAGACTGGACAGAGCTGGTGCTGCCCCCTGCAGGACCAACTGGTTCTTTACACTTATTTTTATTATTGTTTTACTTAAATAATTTCCTTCACTCTGTTCATATTTGAATTATTATCATGTATTACATAATATTAAACATAACTATATAAAACATTTGCAGATTTGTGTACTGTTAGGATCTTCACTGAAGTTTTGGCTTTTCTCCAAACTGTGACATCACCGAACAAAGACTCAATAAAATCTGTCAACATGTCCATTACCATGGTTACACAACATCCTGTTGGACTGGATGAATAATCACCTTCTTCTCCAGACTCACAACCCTGACTCCCACAGACAAACCACACAGAGACACAACAACTCAAACACACGGAGACGGACGATATTCAAAGACAAACAATTGAAATAATCGACTCAGTGAGATTTATGAAAACCTTTCATTTCATTACAGTTTGGTCAAAGATACAAAAACAGACGAGTAGAAAAGCTGATAACAATGTTGTTGTAAAAAACCAAAACACACTGAATATTTACATCAGGTCTAAACGAGGTCACAGCTGAACATGTTTTTATCGGGTCACGAGTCTGGTCGTCACATCCACCAGTTTGTGATACTCATCCAGTTTGTCTCGAACTTTGTTGTAGATCTGAAAACAGAAACAAAAGGTCACCATCACGAGTTACGTTCGATTCCCTCGTTACAACAACACAGATGAGGTCCAGATGTTTGAGTTAACTCATACATCTGGACCGACTGTTACCTAACCCCAAGGTGCTTAAACTGACTCCACACTACAGCTGGACTCTTATTGTGAAGGAACCACATGAAACTGTTCATCCACAAAAACCCAGCCACCCACACCCCCACCCAGGAAGTGATGCACTCACTCTGCTGTTGGTTTGAGTGTCAGCGAGCGACTGCATCAGCTGATCGATGGACGTGTACGGAAGCCAAACTGAAGACAAGGTCGCAGAGAGAGGCTTCTGAAAGACAGAATACACACAACAGTACACAATGTTACACACAACATTGAATGTCCATGCGTGTACGGGTCTCTCAATAGGAGAACATTTCTTCAGGTGGATGAGTCAAGTAGTAGTAGCAGAGTGTTTACAGTATTAACAGTGGTAGTGTGTTTGCAGTATCAACAGTAGTAGTGGTAGTTTTTGCAGTATTACTTCTATTCCAAAGTACTGGTGTCCTCTCCCCAGCAAAGCGTCCACATTCTCCAGGACGAGTTCAGCTGCAGCTTCCAGAAGGTCAAAGTTCAGATAGAGACGCAACAGTGACGCCGCGTCCACAGCCTGACAGAGAGCATGATGGGAAAATACAGTCACACTCAGAGCACCAGCATCATTATCTCCACTTCGTCTCTCTCCCCTGTCTTTGGCTGATTGCTCACCTTGTATGACTTGACCAGCCAATCAGGTAGAGGGGCACCATGGGACAGCAGCTTGTTGATGACACAGCGGTGGTGCTGACCATTAGCGGAGGGATACCTGTCCAGGTAAGAGGCCAGCAGCCGCCACGCCTCATCTGCAGCACTGAGGACAGAACAAAGTAGAAGCTGTGGTTTTCATTTGCTCCAGTTTGACATATTTCAGGTTCAAAACAAAATGAGGTTAGCAGGACCTTTGACCTCTGAATTCTCATCTGTTCAGTGCAGGTTAGAGACAGAGAACAACAAGAAGCAGGTTCCACCAGTTGAACTCACAACATTGAAATAAATTCATGTTTCTAACTCGTGATAATGATTCTTCTTGTCATGTCTCCTGATCTCTGCAAACCTGAGATAATAGTTTATATTACAGTCATGATGAACACAGACATTCAAAAGTCCCAATAAAGTCAAATCCGATGATTGACAATTTAAATCACTGCTCTGAACCAGAGAGGTTCCAGTGGTTTCTGATCCTGGGAGCCTTGTAGTCCGGAGCAGGGGCCCAGGCTGGATGAGCACGCTAACGAGGATCTATGTGAGGGTGACACGGTCATCACGCCGAGGGACACATGGGGTGCTCGCAAAGAAATCAGCAGAAATGCTGGATGGGACAGTTGTGGTGAAGAGGAGCTGAGTCTCAAGATGAAACTCTGGATCTTCTGGTTGATCTCGGATCTGACTCAACTAGGGTCATGAGTTCTGGGTGGAGAGCGAAAGAACCAGGTCACAGATACAAACATCTGAAACGACGGCAGACGTCTAAAATCATTACATTACATTACATTACATTTCATTTAGCTGACGCTTTTATCCAAAGCGACTTACAATAAGTGCATTCAAACCCGAGGGTACATACCAAGGACGACAAGAATCAAGAAAATACAATTTCTTCAAATAAGGCAAAACTACAAAGTGCTATAAGTAAGTGCCATTTAAGTGCTAGTAAAGTGTTAGTTTCAAAAAGTTGTTAGTGTTTTTTTTTTTTTTTTTTTTTTTTTTTTATTTATTCAAGGTTAAGTCGGAAGAGGTATGTTTTTAGTTTTCGGCGGAAGATGTGTAGACTTTCTGATGTCCGGATGTCAATGGGGAGCTCATTCCACCATTTAGGAGCCAGGACAGAAAACAGTCGTGTTTTTGATGATTGTTTAGCTCGCAGTGAGGGAGCAACGAGCTGATTGGCCGAAGCAGAGCGGAGTGAACGGGGAATCAGGATCAAGAGTCAGGCGTCAGGAGCTCGCAGTACAGACGTCAAAGGAGTCCGTTAAGGTGGTTCAGCATCTGATTGGGATCCTCTGGACGTCTTCACTCTACATTTCTGACTGGGAGGACTCCCCAAGGTAAAACCAGAACATCCCATCAGGTCTGATAAGAACTCAGGAAGAACCAGGAGGAGCTGGATGTTAAACACAAGGAGCTGGATCTGTGGAGAGGAGGAGTGGGTTCCAACCTGCTGCTGAAACCTGGTGTCAAGAGAAGAAGAAGAATCAAACCTGGACTCTTTGGTGTTGACGACAGACGATAGCTGATTATCAGCCAACCAGCTCCAAGCTTCATTCTGAGTCTCCTCCCCCCCAAACTGAAGCCTGACGCATCTGAGAACAGACCAACAACAATAGATTAACACAACACCAAAACATGTCTGTCTCATCAAGAGGGGACAAATATCATTTGGGAGGAGACAGGAAAAGGCTTTTTAAAGTAAAAGACAACAGTTCAAACCTCTGATTTTAAAACAGAGCATTACGTTAAAGAACTGTCATGGTTCTTACCATGAGTGAGCAAAACCTTAGGGTTCCTGTAAAACAGCAGAACCAGAACTTACTTAAAGGCTAAACCCTCAAACACCGGAGTCAAGGTCAGTTTGAACGTCTGACAGAGACACAGAGCCGAGTCAAAGAGTCCGGACTGAACCAACAGGGACACCATCTCCTCCGCGGATGCACTTCCTGTCAGAGAGACAGAGAGGCGGGTGAGAGAGAGGCAGAGGGGGAGTAGGAGGTAGAGGGGGAGGAGCTACCTACTTACCTGCGATGGTGGCAGATGGTGGGTGGTGCTGGGCTAGCGTCAGGCGGCAGCGAGACAGGAAGTACTCCTTCTCCAGGTCGTTGAGTTCCAGGATGTCGACCTGACGTTTAACTGCAGCAGGAAACCAACATTCAAACACCAGTACATCCTGTTCCATCACGTCCTGACACAACTCCTCCACCAGGGGGCAACAACACTTCTTACAATGAGGCTGCTGACAAAGTTTCATTAAATCAGTGAATCTGACCTGGTTCACGAGAAAAGTCTCCATCAGAGTTTCTCTTTGGAGACGCTCCTGCACGCTCGTACTGCAGCACAGAGACACACACTCAGAAGCTTATTCATTCAAACAAATGTATTCTAGACATTGTGCATGTGTGTGCGACGAGTGTGTGTGTGTACCACAGCTCCAGACGCAGGCGTGACGATCCAGGCGTACTCTGGTCTGATGAGGCGGAGACAGTTGAGAGCCGACAGATAACAGTTCACCTGTTTCTGAAGACCAAGACGAGTTGGAACCTCGCGACCGAGACGCATCGCCAACTCAAACATGACGGTCCCCGCTGCACACACAAACACACACACCCCCCCATCATCAGTTCAATCATACTATTCAATTTTATTTGCATAGCACCACATGTAATCTGTACTTTCTTTACATATTAGGTCAAGACCTAAAAACTATAGAGAAACAAACTGTTCCCACAATGAGCAGCTGTGATGACCGAGAGAAAAAGCTGTTGAACTGGGAGAAGAACAAGAATCAAGGACGTCTTTTCCAGTACAGGGTTCCTGACTCGTGTTGAGGGTTAAGAACAGAGGACGTCACTCCTTTTTAAAGCCTATGAGACAAATTGTGATTTGTGAATAGGAGACTATACAAATACAATTTGATTGATTTCCCTTCGACCAGTTGGTGAGTGGAGAAATGGGGACGTGAGGAGGGAAGAGAAAGACCAGGAACAGTTGTGTAACCATCATTTTTCACATGTGTGATGTCAGTGGTGCGTCGCACCTTTCCTGTAGTTGTGTCTGTTGATGTGGAAGGCATACAGCAGCTCGTAGTAGTTATGAGTCAGCAGGTCCAGACCTCTGGCACGAGACTCGATGATACTGACGACCTAAAGACACAGAACCAGAAACGTCTCGGTCACAGGGACTGAAGAGAAGCTGCTCCACAGCTTCTGTCCACACTGAGACTCAAAACTCACAGGAGATACAGTAGGGTTCAGAAACTGTTTGACTGAGAATGTTACGTTCCATTGGAATCAAATGAATGAGGATAATTCAGTGTTAATAATTATAGACAATACGGTCTTTAGATAATCTGACATGATCAGGTCAGAGGTCAAAGGTGAAGGATTTACCTCATCGTGCAGGTTGACGTAGGAGAACTGGACCAAGTCCTGGAGCTGAGAGCGTTCACACAGAACCACCACCAGCTGACGGAGGCAATCCAGCTGCCTGAGAGGACAACTGAGGATTAATCCACTGACCCACACCACACGCAACAAACCCTGTGTGTGTGTGTGTGTGTGTGTGTGTGTACATGCTGCTGTCTGGGTTGTGTGTGTGTGTGTACGTGCTGTTGTGTATGTGTGTGTGTGTACGTGCTGTTGTGTATGTGTGTGTGTGTACGTGCTGTTGTCTGGGTTCTGTGTGTGTGTGTGTGTGTGTGTGTGTGTGTGTGTGTACGTACGTGCTGCTGTCTGGGTTGTGTGTGTGTGTGTGTGTGTGTGTGTGTGTGTGTGTGTGTGTGTGTGTACGTACGTGCTGTTGTCTGGGTTCTGTGTGTGTGTGTGTGTGTGTACGTGCTGTTGTGTGTGTGTGTGTACATACGTGCTGCTGTCTGGGTTGTGTGTGTGTTTTGTGTGTGTGTGTGTGTGTACGTACGTGCTGCTGTCTGGGTTCTGTGTGTGTGTGTACGTGCTGTTGTGTGTGTGTGTGTACGTACGTGCTGCTGTCTGGGTTCTGTGTGTGTGTGTGTGTGTGTGTGTGTACGTACGTACGTGCTGCTGTCTGGGTTCTGTGTGTGTGTGTGTGTGTGTGTGTGTGTGTGTGTGTGTGTGTGTGTGTGTACGTACGTGCTGCTGTCTGGGTTCTGTGTGTGTGTGTGTGTGTGTGTGTGTGTACGTACGTGCTGCTGTCTGGGTTCTGTGTCAGAGCTTCATAAGCTTCACTGTTGTGTCCGAGGTCCAGATGATGTTTAAAGATCCGAGTCCACAGAGCAGCCTGAACAGGATTTACATGCGTTAAACTCAACTGTTAATAAAGTTTTGTTCAAATAGCTGACAGCTGGTGTGACTGGCTGCTTACCTGAGTGCTGACATCACCGACTGCTTCCGTTAAGGCCAGAGACGCCAACTGGATGACCAGCTCAGGTAAACCCACGTCCTCCAGTAAGCGCAGCACCTGTACACAGTCACATGGTTTTTTATCAACACACAAAACTCCATGATGGATAAACAGAGCTCCGATTGGCCAGCTGTCCCCCTTTTGTAATTGGTCTACAGCTCCTTTGAGAAATGTCCCGCCCCTTACCCAGAGCTTTTATCTGATCAGCTGTAAAGAACGCTGTGACCACGGTAATGGATCCGACAACTGAAGCCAAACCAGTAGACTCCCAGTTCCATGTCCAGGAGGCGTCGGTGTGAAGTGACAGAGATGATCCGACTTCGGGTTCAGGGGATTCTCACGTCTACGGTTCTACGATAAAACCATTATCGATGCATCACAGAATTTTATTTCTATAGATGATTTTTTTTCATGTATTTTGTCTGCCACTCTGTCACTCACACAAACTGATGATGTGTTTAGTCTTTACTGGATGAGGTCCACTCATGAGTCCTGATCATTCCAGTCACTTTAACCCTGATGTGCTGACTGTGCGTCTCATAAAGTCATAAACTCTAAAGCAAATACACAAACACAAAGTAATCATCAAGAGTGTGCAGGTCCTAACAACTTCTGTTAGAGTGCAAAGTGAGTGGGAGATGGGAGGGAGGACTCAGGCAGGAGACTCTGCATTGATGCAACATCATCGATTTATGTTTTAGGATTATGGGGAGAGCGTGGCATAGGGGATAGAGCGGGTGCTCTATAACAAGAAGGTTGCCGGTTCCAATCCCACTCTCCCATCTGCATGCCTAAGTGTCCTTGGCAAGATACTGAACCCCTAAACGGCCCCTCATGAATGTTGAGTGTACTAATTGTAAGTCGCTTTGGACAAAATCGTCAGCTAAATGACATGTGATTTATGTTTTACGCTACTTTCACTTTTGTCGTCCACGTCTGAATCGAGACAGACACACACTTAACATTTGTGTGTTTAAAACAGATGTTGTGGGACGTCACACCTTCATCTGTACCTTGTTGTAATACTGTAACCTGCAGGTGGAGGCAGCTTCTTCGTCCTCAGCGCCCGTCAGTCGCATCAGAAACTCCTCCTTCTCCACCTCCGTCGCCGCCTCCTGGAAACACTGCAGCGCCTGATGGACGGACCACAACAGGGTTAGGGTTAGGTTCAGGTTCAGGTTCAGGTTAGGTTCAGGGTTAGGTTCAGGTTCAGGGTTAGGTTCAGGTTCAGGGTTAGGGATGTGGCCGGGCTCTCACTGATCCACCTCACTCACCTTCTGTCCCTCGCCGTTGGCCAGGTAACACTGACCTAACATGAAGCGACACGAGCCAATGTTCACCTGACACCACGGACCAATCAGCCTCACGTACTCCTGGACACAGGAAACACGGGTGAGATGTGCTTAATCAAAATACATGTCGTTACATTAAATCACATTATGTGTGTAAGTTCAGTGTGAAGTCCAAAAGGGGATTATCTTATTAAAGCATCTTATTAAATGTTACTTCCAGCTGATCATCAGTTCAACGATGAGCTGCAGTAAAACAAACTATAGTTACTGCAATGGCAGAGATAGGTTTAATGATCATGATTAATAACGATCAATAATAAGACAGATCATATAGAAACACAGCTCACCTGCAGCTGAGTGTACTGACAGTTTGACATCAGACATTCAGGAAACTGGAAACCAGGGTTACTGGGCCAACTGAGAGACGCCAGTTAAGACTGAACAACGTGATTTCACCAGAACCAGTAACAGTCAAATCTTTCATTTCACACTCTGTAGCGTTCAACACATTTCAAAATCATATTCAAAAGTGTGCGTAGTACAACAGATGTGAAGGAACATTAGTCATAGATATATAGAGAATAACACTAACATGTTAAATTATCATCATTCAGACAAACTTCTTCACAAACATGAACTTGTACATGAAAGGGTTAGGGTTTATGTTGATTTGATGTGTACGATGACAGCAGTGCAGTGAGCACACGTCTGATTGGACGAGGATACAGCAGCTGAGCGAGCAGAGTGACCACGTTAGAGATCATGTGACTCCAGACGAGCAGAGCGTGACTCTGCTGCTGAGAGAAGATCTGAGACATGATGATCCTCCTCGCCGCCGTCTGATAGAAGAGCTCCACCACAGTCTGAGGACTGAGCACTGAGAGACAGACAGGTAAACTGATTCATACATGTATTAAAAGGCACACACACACATATATATACATTCCCTGCCTTGCCATGTTGTGTGTATGTAGGTAACGTGACCTATAATCTTTTAAGGGGAGAAATTACAAATATAATTATGTGCTTGCATAAGCGTGCACACCCACTTATAATAGGAGAGGTTGCTGTGTTCAGAATTAACCAATCACATTGAAACTCAGTGGACGCAGAGCAGACAGTACGGACCTGTCAATCAGTAGAAGTGACTCTGAAAGCACCCAAATAAAGTACAGCTGTTCTAGAAGGATTTTCCTGACATTGACTTAGAACATCTGCAGAGAGCTTCCAAGGGATCAGTCAGGACAAGGGAACAAGGTCCTTTCCCAGGCATAAGATTTACCAGGGAACACAGTGAAGATTCTCAACTAGTTGAGATTGTGGCATTAACAAGAAGTGGGCGCCTGTTTCAAAATTGACGAAAAGATGAAAAGAAAACTGGTCCTGGAAGCTGCCAAGAGCCGTCCAGCTACATTACAGGAGCTGCAGGAGTCTCTACGTTAGCCTACGTGTGGACTTTGAGTCAAGGGCGACAGAAGCCTTTTCTTACAAAGAAATACGTCCAAGCCCTGCTAAATATATCAGGGTTTGGATCGGACAAATGTGTTCTGGTCTGTTAACAGAACATTTTGGTGCAAAACAACACTGCACACAGCCAAGACAACACCATACCACGGTGCAGCATGGTGGAGCAGTATCCTGCTTTTGGCCTGTTTTTCTTCAGCTGGAACTGGGGCTTTAGTCGAGGTGAAGGGAATCATGAACAGTTCATTATGGCTCAAAACCTTCAGGCCTCTCATAAAAGATAAAGAGGAATTTCACCTTTTGGCACAACAATGACCCAAAGCATACCTCCAAATCAACAAAGGCATAGCTTCACCGAAGGAAGATTTGAGCTTTGGATGGTCAAGATTTACCATGTTGAGAGACAGACAGGTAGCATACGAACATCAGACAGACAAGCAGACACTGACCTGTTCTGGAGGACGGAGCTGGAGAGTCAGACAGTTCTAACACTGTGAGGTGCTGCAGGTTGGCATCTCTGAAACAACACAAGGTCAGAGGTCACTGTTTAACATATGAACAGTCAAATATATCTGATCAATTCAAAAATAAAAACTTGGAAAAAAACTTGGTTTTAACGTCAGATGTGATGCTGATGGAGAGAGAGAGAGAGAGAGAGAGAGAGAGAGAGAGAGAGAGAGAGAGAGAGAGAGAGAGAGAGAGAGAGAGAGAGAGAGAGAGACAGAGAGAGAGAGAGCGAGAGACAGAGAGAGAGAGAGCGCGCATCGGGCGATTGTACAGGTGTGTGTACTCACATGATGTCCACAGGGACGGACGAGGCCACGCTCTGACTCATGTGTTTAAGGAGGTGATACGACGACAGGAGGTGACAAGTCCGAGGAATCAGGTCCTGCTGAAGCTGCAGCAGCTGAGCCCCCCCACCCAGAAACACCTACACAGAGAATTCAGTCATGTTGTCACTAACCAACAACTGATGACGTTCTCAGTGGGAAACAAATGCATGTCTGTGTGTGTGTGTGTGTGTGTGTGTGTGTGTGTGTATAGCTCCATTTAGTTGCGGCTTGTCTCATGTGCAGTCTGTAACAGTGTGTGTGTGTGAGTGAGTCATACGTTGTCGCCCAGCCTCAGATAGAGTTTCTGCAGGATCAGCAGGTCTCTGCAGAACAGCGCCCTGGTCATGGCCATGTGACTGACGGCCTGGCAGACGAGAGAAATGGCCGCGCTGCTGCCGTACAGCTGTGACAGGCTGAGCCTGACGGCCAGAGTCTGACCTGTCAGACACAGACGAGGGAAAAGACACTAACGTCAGCCTGTTGTGCTTTGTGTGTCCGGTCGGTTTAAGTTCACCCTCCGTTCGTACCAGGTGTGATGGCTCCTTCACCTGTGACCTCAGAGTCCGTCTCTAGGTCCATTTCCCTCAGAAGGACCATCATGGCCGCAGTCGGGTTACGGACGTCCTGCAGTTTGTTCTGAATGTCCTCTATCACGTTATCGCTGCAAGAAACAAAACTGTTCAGCATTATGAAGGAGTCGTGACTCTGTGGAGGCGGAGCCTAGCAGCTCACCTGTCATTGGACAGCATGGTCTCCATTACGACCTCAGCAGCTCGTCCAGCTGACTGAAGATGATCCAGAGCTTTCTCCATCTCATATGCCATCTCTCCAGAAACAGCATCACTGAGCAGCCGCAGACACTGGACGAGCTGCAGGATGTCCCGGCCCACTTCTGGGTCTGAACACACAATCATGTACACAACTCTCAATCGATCATACAACACAGACATACGATTACATAATAGGGCTTCAACAGCCAATCGATTTAATCAATTATAAATAATTTAGGTATCAATTAGTCTGGTCTGCTATGACGCATAACACTGAGGCAACATCTCGTGAGGTGGGGGTGGTAAACCAGCCAATCCCACGTATTGTTGTTCACCTGACAAAAATAAACTCAAATCAATACCAGTATGAAGCTTTGCATCTTCCTCTCCTGCAAATATTTCACATTAAAAAAAAGCATGGATTCAGTCAACAGAAACGCTGGAGTGGTTTTATTTTGAAACGTATACAAAAAGTGTTTCAACTAGAGCTTGTGCGACGAGTTGGCATAATCAACGTAAAGGATTACGTGAAGCCGCTCTTTACGGACCGAGATGCTGTTAATGGATTTTAACAGAGCGTTTCTATTTGATCTACTGTAGCCCCGATTATAATTATCTGTTTTTGCGATACTGAATCCTGGCAGCACACGGTAGAGTTCACTTCACGGAACCAGAGCAAGCTGGAACAAAGAGGAAAGTTAAAGCTGCTTAGTTGTTCATGTCTGTTGAGATTGTTTAATGTGAAATGGAGTTATATATATATTAAGAAAAAAGAAAGAAAAGGAAAAACTCAAACTACATCTTTATGTAACCATAATCCTAGTTTGTATGCAAACCTTAGTTTACCTGAAACAAGAAAATAATTTGTTTAATTATTAAGTACACCAATTCAATTTTTGATAGACTGCTAAACTTGAATTTACATAGTGTTTTGATATTCCTCCAGAAAGTGACTTGATTTTTACTTTGGTTTTAGATTAATAAATCCCTTTCACTAGAATGGAACAAGCTCTTGCACACATTTTATTTTGGAGAGTCATGGGACTGCAAAAGGCAGCCTGTGAGTCCAGAGAGTAACGGTTTCAGAGATTGAAGCTGGATTGTGATCGACGGATTAGCTGATCTGAAGTGTCAGAGTTGTTTTAGTCAGAGACCGGACAACACAGAGCTCAGTAGGCTCTGCAAATGAGAAACGTCTTATCACAGCAGCACAAATATGTATGAGAAAGTATGCTGGGAGGGAGAGAGAAGAGGAGAGAAGGAGAAAGGAGGAGGAAACGAGGGAGGAAGGAGGAGAGAAGGGGTGGAGGGGGGATTGTGTATGTCCTTGGGTGCGTTTGTTTTACGGAGTTAAATTAAACCTTTTAAAAAAAGTTTCAGCTATAGGGAAAGGAATTGGGAGAGAGACTCGGCTCCAACTGACAAACACTCACGCGTGAATTGACAAATTATAGAACTTGGCTTGAAAAGTTTAAGAAAGTTCTTTATAAATATAAACCATTTACCATGTTGGTGAGGTCAGTGATAAATAACATGTAACTAACATGTACTCCAAATGTTGTGAGGTCAGTAGTTACCTTCAGTCACAGGCGTCTCCTCCTCAGAGAACAGATACTCGTCGCTGCTCAGATACAAATGATCCACAGCAAAACAAGGAAGCAGGAAGGAAACAGAACCCTAGAACACACACAGGTTACTCGTGGATGTTCTTAGCATCAGACCTTATGGCTCGTCCTCAACCCTCCCCCCTCATCCATCCTCACCTTCTTGAGCAGACACACCAGTCCGGTGCTGTGACTCACTGTGAGAGCGAGAGGGGTGGACAGAGACTCTTGGTACTGAAGACAACAGGCGTAGAACTTGGACCAGAACTCAACCTGCAGCTGCCGGTACTCCTCCTGCGAGAACTCAAACTCTGTCACACTGTTCTGAAGCTGAGAGCAGGAGAGGAAGAGGAAGAGGAGGAGGGGTATAGGTTTTTAAAGTCTCTTTATTGAACATAATCCCTCAAACATAAACAATCATATCAAAATGTATTTATTATATTTGCCTCTGTCCTGTCATATCTGATCTTGTTTTAACTTTGTTTTGAAAAGTGCTTTATAATTAAGTTCTTCTTAATAGTATTATATGATTAGATTTGATCAAATGTTACTGTGAGTGACTTGAAGCCAGCACATTGTCCATCAGCTTGTGATAGGCAGGCTCTACTGTCAGTCGGGCTTTCAGCAGTCCTACTATTACAGGCTACACACTGCCAGGGTCTTAAACCCGGCTGGTTCTACTGGTTTCTTCTTGTTTCTACTGGTTTCTTCTTGTTGCATAGCTGCAGTTACTGATGTCTTCACACGTCTCTTGGGCAAGAGCATTGAAGCGAGAGCAGAGGTGCAAGCTTGTACAGTGTGCCCATGTGAACATGCAGCTCCAGAGGAAGACACAGACACATTTAGGCTGAAAACTTGGTGTAAATTACATCATTTAGAGTTTTTGGATTGGATTCAATCATTTAGAGTTAACATGAAGGGCGGGGCTTCAGGACACTTGGATGACATCACAGGACCAGCATGGAGGCATGTTATGTTTATTCTGTTTTATTACGTCTGGAAAATTACAGTAACTTCAAAAGTATAGGAATTGGCTGCAACGCTGTTTCCCCCAGCAGCTCAAACAGACCATAATAAATTACCTCCGTCTCGACAGCAACGGTCACTTCCTTCTTCAGCGTCTCCCAGGAAACGTCAGAGATCCTCTCGGAGCCACGGCGGAAGATCTGAACCACGTTAGACCATCAGTCAGGACTCTCATGGCAGAATACATTCAGTAGCCCCTTGCCCCTAAGTTCTGGGACTCTCACAGGATATGTACTTCAGTTATAGTGATCAACTGCTGATAGTGATGAATTCAACTCGGTGTTTCCCTTGTATTAGAAAATCTGTTATATGTTAATAATTTAGTTTGTGTTTTAAATGAGACCAATCATGCTGCGAGTCACCGCTGAAGATATTAAGTGAACAAACTAACTTGATAAATAAAATACAATTATTGCAATAACAGTTTTCCCTGCACAGACACAGGGTTAGTTCTCACCTGTAGAGCTTTAACTACGGCTGCAGCCGAGAATCTGAGAGGGGAGAAGAGAACGTCCAGGTACGTCTCCTGTTGACCAAGACACACAGGAAGCGGCTCAGTGATGTCTACATGCGATTTGTCCACATACGTGTTAAACATAATCAGGTCACATGATCCAAAAATCTAAACATCCATTTAACACTGATGAATACATCTGGATAAAGTCAGACATGTTAACTGTTTAGCCGTCTAGTCACTGGTCGAGTTATGCTTTTTTCAGTCATGGGACCAGACTCTGCAATGAGGGATGACTGAATCTGGGTGTGTGAGTGTGTGCACCTAATAACATGTCGAGTAATTCTTATGACAGGTTATGTACATTGAAACAAGAGGAGCCGGAGAGGAGGTTCCCATGTGTCCGTCAAAATGGAGAAGCATACATAGGCCTTTAGTCTCTGTCTTCTACGTGTGTGGCTCCACTTTTTCATTGGGTTACATTTATTTCATCTTTGCATCTGTTGTGTATTAAATTTGTCCCCCCCCCCTGAATCTATGAAGGAGGCTCGTGTCTAAAAGCAGCTTGAGTTATCTGGTCAGTGGTCTGGTTAGGTATCAGAGCAGGTGTCTGGTTGCCTGGTCAGGGGTGTGATACAGGTGTGGGGCCAGTCTTACTCTAGGGTCCTGGTCGACTCCTACATGAACCTCTTCCTCTGGTGGAGGCTGAACAAACACCTGGTTCCACTGACCTGCCAAGTTACTGAACACAGTTACACTTTGTTACAGTAACAGTTACACTTAGTCATAGTTACATGTATTTTACAACCACGTTCTCTTCTACTTACTGTTCAAAGTTAATGTACTTGATGACAGTGGAGTTGGACTCATCCACCCACAGTCCCCAAACATCTGTAGATGTCAGATGAAAATCCACCAGAGTTTCCTGCTCACACAAAGGTTACGTCTTTAGAACATGTTATACTTTTCTACATTCCGCCAACGATCGACAGGTTGAAGAATTCTGTTGAGAGACTATTTAAGTTCAAACTTTTCAACAGAATCAAAACAATGAAATAAAATACAGCCGCAAACAGCAATGAGCAGATTCAGATGAGGACAATTAGCAGTCATGGCAAACTATTCTGGTTTAACAGGATTTTGTGGAAAACAATCTGGACTGAGTAGAAGTCAATTGGTAATATAATGTGATGGGCTTGGCCTATTACCCTTTTATTAAAGCTTAGGTACAGTGCCACCACGTGTGGTCTGAGACTGAGGTCATGCTTCAGAGAAAGTCGATGCACATCAACTCCAGTTATTGTTAAGTTTCGTGTTTCTAGCTCATTCCAGCTCACGGGAATTTGAGCCGAAGCGGCAAACACCAAATAATGATAACAAACCAGAGCAAAAACAGTAAGGTTCTGACCCTTTGGGCTCAGGCCTTAATAATACCTGTGTGGTGAACAGGGTGGAGATGTGTTCCAGGCTGTAGCGGTTGTTTTCGGCAGTCACCAACTGCAGGACAGTGAACTGTCCTCGCTGAGGGACAGCCAGGTAAACGCAGAGACAGAGGCCGGTGGTGGAGGAGAAGGTCATCCTCAGACGATGACCCTGACCTGACACACGCTGAACTCCTTTACACGCAGGCATGTACTCCAACACGTCCACCTCCAGCAGACATGCCTGCTCCTGGACACGGGAACACTACACGTTTTTAACATGAAAAGCTCATCAATAGTTATCGCTGTGTCTGCATCTGTGTGTGTGTTGTGTGTCTGACCGTGAGCGACCACATCCTCAGTCTATGATCTTGACTCAGTGTGAAGATGAACAAGTCGTCCTCCAGTTCTCGGACGATCAGACTGACCACATGTTCAGTTCGACTGTCTCCTCTCATCACTGTCGGCATCCAACCCGACAACCTCCCCATCACAGAGCTCCTCTTCAGCTCAACTGTCGACACGCCACCTGCATACAACACACAACCCACATTTAGAGACATCTTGTGGTGAAGTTATATATTACAAACAACTAAACCCTGTAAAACTGGTTCTGGAGTTCATCCAACTCGTTCACACCAACAGGAACATGTGGGAACATCCAGGCGAGGGGCGGAGCCTGTAGAGCAGCAGGAGGCGGGACATGATGTATAAACTCTTCCAAGTTGACGTCTTCGTCTTCTACGTGTCCGGCTCTTCTTCTTCATCATGAGATGTTTGTGTTCCTCCAGTTTCACGTCACGTGTTAGAAACCTCATCAACACGTCCACTGTTTGTGTTTAGAGTGTGTGAATCGGTGAGCTGGTGTCTACCTGGTGTGTCGTGGGGGGGCAGAGTGACCACCATGATGCCCCCTGCAGGTGAAGCCAGGGCGTAGTGCGCCTCCCCCTGGTGACTCAGCCAGGCTGTGCAGGAGCTGGGACTCCCCATCTGTACCACTGAGCTGGGGATGGTGGCGCTGTGCGAAGGGTCCTGCAGACTCAGCTTCCCCACGTCAGTGAGGACGGACTGCATGTGGAGCTCCGTCACCAGCTCCTGAGGAGAACATACAACATTCAGGTTCCTGAGGTTCTCCACTCTGAAGTCAAAACTAAAGGTTATTCAATACACACTTTAAAAATCAAGCGTTGGTTCTATGTCAGTTTCAGCTTAATGTTCTCACAGAAACGCTCTTCTCTGCAATCAGAGGACACACCGATGTCACATGACCCTCAAATCTGCTTGTGTGTTCAGTGCAGATAGGAGGAAGCACATGCAGGGTCCTCTAAGGAAAACCCTTGAGACTCACACTGCGGTACATGCATGTGGGGTGAGGCAGCACCAGTCTGTGGACACTCTGATTGGTGGAGATGAGGATGACGACGTTGCTGAGCGTCTCCTGGATGGTGACCCCCCCCGGCAGAACATTGCAGTGGGTGAAGCAGAGTTTGACGGAGTTGTTGAGCAGGTCGGCATCCAGAGACTGTTCCACCAGCTGCACCGAGTCACCTGACGTCAACCTGCATAGAATCAAAGCAGGTACACACGTCAACGTCACCTGACCACACGCACACAAGTGCTGCTTCACCTGTGGAGAACTACTAGCGTGAACCAGCGACAGGAAATGTTCAGTTCATAACAGCAGTGTGTCGTGCTGCCTCTCAGCGAGGCAGAGTTTATACTCACACACAGGCTCCCCCCCACTCACAAGCTTCACTGACAAAAGGACAGTGAAGCAGAGATGAGAACGAAGCGGTAAATCTGACCTGGGCTCATCCTAACTCACTCTTTTTACCAGCTACACACGAGACGTACACAACCAGGAGTTCAGTGTTGATGTGACCTTAACGATCCGGATTCATGATCCTACACCATCTATAAAAATCTAAATAATGTTATTGTTTGTTTGTTTGAAGAGCGACAGAGGCGAGCACACACACTTAATAATAATTACTATATCAACTTATGGAACGATACACACTGCTCAACCAAATTAAAGGAACAGTTCAATCACACATCAGATCTCAGTGTTTCCCCTAGGTTTACAGCTTTTGTCTAAACTAGAATTATCACGAAGCCCTGTCAAGAAAACACAGAAACGCTGGAGCAGAGTGGTTCAAATCGATGTAAAGCGTCATGGAGCATGCGCATGAAGTGAAAGAAGACGAAAGTCGAGATCCTACTAGCTGAACGACTTCTCTACCACCTGAAATCACTGTTACCACAGCAATCAAACAGGACTAGTTAGAATCAAGCACTTCGCCATAACCCTCGTTTGTTTTAAGTTACCGTTTTGAAACTTCCATCTATATTACAAATCTTTTCACGTAAGATTTGCCGGTTTTGAACAATGGTCAGATGAGAATAGATTAAGCAGTGATAGATTAAAGTGTTGCTTGGTAATGTCCTCCCTTTCCTAACCAGATTCTTAAAAACATCGATATGGTTTATGTTGTTGCTATTATGAATAGACGCAGCGGGGTTAATAAGGGTTCAGGCTGAGGTTGCGAGGGGAGCATTGTTGCCAACTTAGCAACTTTGTCGACAAATCTGGCGACTCTTTAAATCCTCATGGCGAAAGCTACTAGCGACAAATCTAGCGACTTTTTCTGGTGTTATGGAGACTAGCTCTGCCAGAGTGTCTCTTTTGAATAATTTTGCTGGTCCCAAGCCCGGATAAAGGAGGAGGGCTGGACGCCGAGCGAGCAGTTCCACCCCACATAACACCCTATTGATTCAATTAGATATTCTAACATTTATTAATACAGGAAAATAAGTATTTATATATGTGGGTCTGATTACGGCATTAAAGTCATTTTTGCGATGCTACGCTTCGCCGTCTTACCGAGATCAGTCTCGTACAGCCAGGGGGAGTATTTCCCCTCTAACAGCCAAAGTGGGTCAGATCCTGTCATCCGGTGGTGACCGGACAGATGCTTGTCTGGGGCAGGGCGTGCAGCACTTGGGCTCTTCTCTGCACTTGGACCCGGAGCAGGAGAGCTCCTCCGGCTGCTACTCGCAGGAGAGTGGCTGTTACCATCATAAACCTGGGAGCGTCTAAAAAACGCAGATATTGTTCGCTGCTTCTCAGGTGGTTCATGAGACATGTTCTCAGATGCTCTCTGTCCGCTGGTGGGAGGTTGCTCACCTGTGTGGCCGCGCACGTGTCAGTGTGTGCGCGCATCTGGATGGAACTCCGCCGTGCGCGATACAGAGAGCAGAGATCTAAACGCGCGACCATGTAGAGACAGACATAACATTCCTCTGGCGATCTGGCGCTTTATTACAAATTAAAAAATAAAATAAATAATTAAGTTGATCTTCCAGGGGGGGCGGGAGGTGCCGTTGGCGGGGCGGGGCGCCCCCTTGGAGAACGGTAGGGGAAACACTGGATCTTAATAAATGTGTTAAATCTTTAAGTAGCTCCTCATGCTACCAGTAGCTCCTCAGCAGAACCCAGAAGTAGAAGGAGTCAGGAGGGAGGAGCAGAGAGCAGCTGTCTGTGGACACCACATTAAAAACATTCCCTGTTTGGGGCTCGACCCGCTTCTGTCTCCATTTGCACCAAATCAGAGAAACTGATTCAAAACCACTGGTTCTTCTAAATGGAAACTGTGGTTTCTAAAGCTTAACTGGTGTTTCACTATGAACTCTAACTGTTCACTAAATATTTCTGAGCTGTGTATAAACATTAAATCAATACTTTAGCTGATCACTACATATTGCCGATTGGGTTTAATAAGAATGTCAAACACTTTTAGCGAGTCGCCCCTCTCCTCTCCAGTGTCTTGGAGTGAGGGCCAGATAATCCAATTTTTGGACACACCTAAATTATGTGCTGCTGCAGCCAATATAATAGTTATTCTGGAGTCCTGTGCTCAATTCTCCAACCCCCGTTAAACTTCATTATATCTGCCCTAACATTCCTGATGTCTCTGTTAAATGCCTAAATGAGAAGGAGCTTTGATTCACTGCTTTGCTTGTGGGAATGCCCTAAGATTCAGATGTTTGGGGGAAATGTAGTTAAATGTTTCTCATGGTTGATTAAAAGTAATATTCCATTGAGGCAAAAACATGGATACTGGGAATGCACCCTGAGGACTTGAACGGAACAATGAAGCAAACTAAAATTATGGATTTCTGTTTTCTCCATGCAAGGAGAATGTTTGGTTTATGTTGGAAAAATGTAGAACCACCATCACTTGAAATGTGTGAGACGGAGCTGATGACCGGTCTTGGGCTGGAGAGGTTAACATATTTAGTTAAAGGTAAACAGAAAGTATTTGTTTGTATTTGGGACAAACAAAACAGGTATTACGGACTGAAAGGAAATGTTATACCAGTAACATGGAATTATTGATACTGCCTTTTGTGTGTGTGTGTGTGTGTGTGAACCTGGGACTGTATGAGGGGATACATATTTGTTTATTAAGTATATATTTTGATATACACTTGAAAATATTGTCTCAGAAACCTCTGAATGGGTCAGTGATCTTGTTCACACCTGAACATGTGTGATCGAATCACCAGGTGAACACCAGCTGTCACTCACCAGTGGATGAATCTGTTGCTGGTGACTGACAGCAGCTTCCCACTCTCCTCATAATGAAACGCTCCAGCACTGTCTGCAAACTTCTGGCCACCAGGGGGAGCAGTCACACCTGCAGACATGAGGGTTAACATCGACTTTCACTTACCAACTACCCATGGAACTAATTAACTAACAAAACAAACTAACTTCTAACTTCAGACCATCTTCGCCATTCATCATCACAGTTAAATATGAATATCATCATTACAACTAAATACAAATATCTCCTTCACCTAGTGACATTTACCATCAGGGTAGGAATAGTGATTAGAAAAGGAGACAATTCAGTGGTTAGGAAAGGAGATGACTTCATGGTCAGGAAAGATGATTTAGATATTCCAAACGCAGCCTGGGTTTCCTGCTCTGACCTAAAATTCAGTTCAGGCCCCGTTCACCAGATTGCTGAATGAAGATAGCTGCTGTTAGCTGTTGCCAGCTGCTATTAGCTGAGGCTGAATGAAGATAGCTGCTGCTAGTTGCTGTTAGCTGATGCTGGTTGAAGTTAGCTGCTGCTAGCTGCTATTGGCTTAATCTGGCTGCTGCTGGCTGAAGTTAGCTGCTGCTTGTTGCAGTTAGCTGCCATCAGCTGGTGCTGGGTGAAGCTAGCTGCTGTTAGCTGCTGCTAGCTGCTGTTGGCTGATGCTGGCTGAATTAGCTGCTGTTGGCTGATGCTGGCTGAAGTTAGCAGCAGTTAGCAGCTGTAAGCTGCTGCTGTTGGCTAAAGTTAGCAAATATTAGCTGCTGTAAGCTGAAGTTAGCAGCTGTTAGCTGCTGCTAACTGCTGTTAGCTGAAGTTAGCAGGTTTAAACTGCTACTGGCTGAAGCTAGCAGCTGTTAGCATCTGTCAGCTGAAGTTAGCTGCTGCTAGCTGCTGTTAGCTGAAGTTAGTATCTCAGAGTCGCAGATGACACAGACAAAGTGCGCAGTTTACCGAGGGTCAGCGTCACTTCTCTGAAGCGTCGAACAGTTTCTCTCTCGAAGCCGCAGATCTCCACGAAGCTTCTCTCTAGCGCCACCGCCATCTTGTCCTCATGCACATGTGACGTCAGAGGGAAGCAGGCCGCGCGCTGAGAGTTCAAACATTTAAAGATACAGGTAACCCGAGGCGAGCTGTGATGACGTCACTACGTCCTCAACGTATCATGTATGGTTTGGTTTGAAATGAACAGTTTTAGTATAATTGAATTTGATCTAATCCATTTCTTTATACAGTCACTGATCGCCTTCATATACAATCACTCGTGTTTTTTATAGTCGCCTATGTTCTTTAAATACAGTCACTGTCGTTCCGATTATACAGCTGCTGCTCGTCTTTATATAGTCGCCGTTCATCTTCATAGTCGCTGATGATCTTTATCTACAGATGCTGATGGTATTTATATACAGTCACTGATTATCTTTATATACAGTCTGTATATAAAGATAATCAAGGACCAGAGCTTTTGAAAACTACAATCCCCTCCCTTGTTTGTCTCCACCAATCAGAGAAGCTCTTCTGATGAGTTATTTTAGTCTAACTGAACATTTCCGGTTGAATGCTCTCTGAGTTGTTGTGCTTCTATCAGATCAGGCACTGTAACATCATCCCATTAAATCAGCAATTATTTTAAAAAGTTGTTTCCAGTTTCAAACACTTCTCAAAGTAGAATAGGAAAACTATTAGATTTCTTCACTTAAATACAGAGCAACACTATTAATGATAATGAAACTAATTCTGATGAAAGCTGATTGTTTTCGACCGTTCATTAGTTGTGAGAAGTGTGGTTCATTAAAGGGGTTAGGGAGGAAGTGACGTCAGCTGTGACACAGGAGGGGGGTCCTCCACTCATACATATAAAAACAGACATTTATTGTGCCAGAATCTACTGTACATACAGAAACATACGTGTACCATGTGGTCCTTAGATACTGAGTTACAGCAGCATGTAGTGAATCATATAAAAGAATAAATGGAATGCTTTGTTCAGTAATACTGATTTGTACCATATAAAGAGGAGGAGTCTTATTAACATCTTCATCACCGCCACCACGCTGCCTCAACAACAGAGGAGGAAACTGCTCTATGACTATGTGACCACACAGGAAGTCATATGACCCTGGTTCAGGAGGAGGAGTCTGTGGCTGCGTGTCCACGTGGGACAAACAGCATCTCCGTCTTTAAACATGCGTGTGAACAGGAGGTGTCACGCCGTGTTCTTAGTTGGCAGCTCCGTGCTGTTGTGTCTCGTCTTGCGTGACGTGCCGTCGTCTCGCGGCCGGGCTTTCTGCAGGTTGGACATGGCAGCGGTGCGCTCTATGTCGATGAGGGCGTAGAGTTCGGTGCGGCGGGTAGGTGTGGTGGGGGGCAGTGGGGAGGTGGGGGTGCGTGGCGTGTGGGGGTTGCTGCCATCCGAGGCGCCCTTGTTGCCGGTGCTGCTGTCCATCTCCACCTCAATATAGTTGAGGGTCTTTGGCGGCTCCGGGTGACCCGACAGTGGCCGCCGGAAGTCAAAGTTGAAGATAGTAGGTCCTTCGGTGCGGCGCCGGGCCGTGTCCGGCCGGTGGGCACTGAGTGGCGCTGTGACATTCTCTGTGTTGACGTAGTTGTGTGAGGACTCAAGGGTGGCTGACAGAGGGTGGGAGTAGGAGTGGTGCAGCAAGCTGTGGTGAGGGTGGTGGTTGTAGCCATTAAGCGATGGCGTCTTTAGACCGCCGCAGCCATTCTCCTCCTCCGTGCTGGGTTTCCTCGCCTCCCAAACCGGTGGCAGTGCCGGCAGGTTCTCATAGTCCAGGAGGGCGGTGCGTCTCTGGGCCGAGTTGTTGACATTCTGCAGGTCGGGGGTGAGGGGGGGCGGGCGGTGGCGGCGAGGAGCTGTTGATGGATTGGAGAAGGAGGAGCTGTTGGAGGGCAGAGGGGCGGGCTCCGGCTCAGCAGGGACCTCGCTGTGGCCGTTAGTCTCTTTGGGCCCCGGGGCCTCCTTCAGCTCCTGCTGCCTCTTCTCCTTCTCCATCAGCTGCCTCTGAACCGGGGTGGGGCCCAGCACGAAGCGCACGCCCTGAGGCTCCAGCAGCACCTGGGGCTCCGGCTGAGGGGGCGGGGCCGGAGGGTCGCTGCGGGCCCTAGGGGGAGGTGGGGGGGTGGGGGGGCACTGGGAGTGGGGAGAGGTGGGGCTTTCCAGAGGGGTGGTGACGGTCAGTGGACTGGGCTGGTCGTCAAGGAGACCGGTGGTGTTGACGTATGTGTGAACCTGAAAACAAACAAACAAACAAACAAACACACCAGAAGTTTAACGTCAGAGACAAGATCAGCTGATTGTGATCAGGACATTTATTTGTGAATAATACGAATGATCTCTCACCGCCTCCTCAGTCACCAGCAGGGGGTGTGTGGAGTCCTCCCCCACCGACGGCAGACGGGTGCTGGCCACAGACGGGTGACGGGTGGAGGGGTGAGACGGAGCCTCCCCCACAGAGGGAATCCTGGTCACACCGTTAGGCACCGTGGGCACAGAGTAACCCTGAGCTGATGACACACACACAAACACACAGTCAACAAACTGAGATGATCAATATTCTTCATCAAACTGACTGTTGTCATGGAGTAAGTGTGTGTACCTGCAGGATTGAGCACACCCTGGTGGTTGGTCTCCAGTACTGCCTCCTCCACCACACTGATGCTGTGACTGTGCATCACCTCCTGCAGCATGTTGAAGATTTCTTCAGCTCGAGAGCATTTGAATGCAAAAATACCTGAAAACACAAACATTTGATTAACATTGACCTCATTCTGATCTGTTTTGCCTGGCTTTGTGGTTGCTGGGAGACTCCGCCTACTCTTTATTGCTGACTGGCAGCACCCGAGGACGAGTATAAAAGAGTCTCCTCTCCCTCTCCCTCTCCCCCTCTCCCCCTCTCTCCCTCAACAGCCAAGCTCCTGCCATCTTTGTTTCTGACGTCACATTCCTTAAACTTTGTTATTCTTTAGATTAAATATGTTGCTTTAACTCTTCTGTGGAGACCTCCCTTAATTTTATGGGCCTAAAACTAGCTGGCCAGCTGTGTCACAACACAATCTCACATTTCATTATTACAACTTTTACAACCAGAAACCTACATTTACAAAACTAGCTGTGACAGTGTGTGTGTGTGGGTGTGTGCGTGTCTGCTCGATTTGGTTCCTTTTACACACAAACTGATAATCACATGTATTCATGTCGTTCCGGTCACTTTAACCCTGATGCCCTGACTCTGCGTCACATCTCGTTTACAAGGTTTAAACATGTTTCATAAACTCGAAGAGCGATCAAACATAAAGTAAAGATCAGTCCTGTACGTGCCCTAAAGGCCAATGTATGCTTCTCCGTTTTGACGGACACGGACAGATAGGACCGCCTTCTCCAACGTGGAACGCCCTCTCCGTGCCTCTCCGCGGCTCCTCGGAGAGCTTTTCGTGCAGCTCTCCTTTTTCTAACTACACGTCGAAATGGCGGAGAGCCCACGGATAGCACTTGGCTGTGATTGGTCCGCTAACGCCAGCATTTCGGAATGGAAACTTCCTGTTCCATTCCCTACATCACAATAAACCAAAATCACAACTACGACTCTATGATTAATGTGACAAGTGTGTTAAGCCAGCGGCGTTGTCCGGCTGACGGTGGCTGGTTAGAGCACTTACGGCACGTGTGTACGGTCACATACTGTTATAATGAACTTTCATAACGAGGCTAGCGGGCTAACCACCATGCTAACTGCGGTGGGAACAGCGCAAAAACCCGCTGACTATAATCCCACGGCTCATGACACTCTTTCTCAAACACCGTCAGGTTAGAAGCAAACACTTTAGATCGATACTAACTAACGGTAGTAGTTAGTATCGGGTGTCCCTGCTGACTGTGTGTGGAAGCTGGGGGGAAGCTAGCTGCCTCCGTGTAGCTTCAAGCTGTTGCAGCTGTTGAATTAGCAACGCAGTTTGGAAACAAGACCGGGGAACCGCTGCGTTAAGACACGATAACATAAACATTACGACCCGCTGGGTGTCACTTTATTCAGCAAAAACTGTCGCGTCATCAACATCCTTTTTCTGTTAGCTGCCATCGTTCACTGTGTGTGAGGAGCCGGGGGGACGTAAATAAACCAGCGTGGACTTCTTCTATACACCTCATGAGGCAGGCTTCTCTAAGCTCGACTTCTGTTGCGCCATCTACTGTTCTGGCGGTGAATTGTTTTCACATCAAAAAGGCTCGTAGAACTATAAATCAAAAAGGGTCCGTCCGATCCGTCCATCCGTCAGTCCGCAGCGGACTCGGAGAAGCATACTGAGGCCTTAAGACCTTGTGATCAGTGTTGGTGTTTATTGTTAAAGTGTAACGTGAGCGCCGGTCAGGAGGAAACAGACTCCGACCCTCTGACACAGGACGACGGCACCTTTGATGTGCTTCTGTCCTGACGCAGCGCGGTTGTAAGTATTCAGCGGCGTAAAACTGCTGAAACTATTAATGTAGCTGTAGCAGAAAACATGATTATGTTCAGTCTCTGCAACGATGTAGTTGTCCACCTCTGTGCAGGAGCCCAAACATTAACATGTGCTGCTGCTCCTCCTACATTCTGTGCTGTGTGCAGCAACCTAACATGATGTCGGTGTAACTATATTCCAGCCACATGATCGGCACTGTTCATGTTGTCCGTCAAAACATGGATGGAAGAGATCTGTTGACTTTGTATTGACACCCTAACCGATATACATTCATCGCCCAGCCCTATGGGTAAGTGATTGACTTGATAAATGTTGTACTGCATCAGGATACATACAGACAGTAGGTCCACACGTTTTATGTGATCAACATGTACCTTGTCCCGTCTGGCAGCGCCGGCCGCTCTCAAACGAGAAGAGGTTGGAGTCGTAGCCATAGCGCCGTAAGCAGAGGTAAGGCCACCTGACGTCATCACGGCGGTGGGTGTGGAGGACAAGCTCTGCATCAGTCAGCTCCATCACACCAGAGCCCAGCTCGTTCCCATCGTCGTCCACATTGATCACCTGAACACAAAGTCAGGAGACTGTCAGAGGGAGTGAGGGACAGATGCAGGATATATCCAAAATCTACTGTACTTTGCATCCTAGTGTCTGCAAGCCCGACATTCGTATTCAACTCGAAATGGTGTTCACCAGAAGTGGCTAAGTCAGTGGACGTTAGCATTTCCAACGGTCCCTGAATGCACGGGGAATGTCAGGGCTTGTGGACACGTGGACGACACCACACGAGCAGCATGGAGACATGTGTGTTTTTTTTACGTCTGAAGATAAGTCACTAATATTTTCAGATGTATTGAGTTCAGCTGCTACTCTGTTTACCCCTGAAGCTCCAGGAGTTTTTTGTGGACTCAACCATTTCACCCATCCCTCCATCGGCATAAGGACACCATGTTTTTAAAGGAATAGTTCACACTAAAATTATAATTTACTCATATGTATGAAGAACTTCTTTCATGTCAGGAGTGTGTGTGTGTCTGCTTGTCTCACTCGAAAAATTTGCATCATATTTATCTAGTTATTAATTGAGGATGTTGGATGATGAATCCGGATCTTTCTGGATATGAGAGCTGCTCCATTCAAAGTTGGATTCAAAATCTCCTTTAATCAAACCAGGTTTTCACCGAAATCTTTGCCAATTACCTACAGTGGTTGATTATAAAACACATTAGTGTTTAATACCAAAGAAGAGTACAAACTTTGTACAGTCAGACTGTAGTACATGTTGTTCATTCCAAATGAATTGAAAATCATGGTTGAAAGATGATCCAGATTATGTTCTATGTGTTATGAATTGTCGTAGTGTTGTATAAAGTGTGCGTGTCAATGCATTTTGTTCTTCATCATTAGCTGTTTTAACACCTGTACAGCGACTACAGACAAATTAATTAATTTAAACTGAATAAATAAAATACATAGATAAAAACAACTCAGATTGAAAATGACTCTGCTCAGACTGACCTTGAATTTACTTTGATGAGTATCTGGAAGTGACTCTTTCTCTGGACAGCTTAAACAGCTACCCATGGCTTCTTCAGAGAACCATGTGACTTCTGGAGAACAGAAGGAACCTCTTTACAACCAGAGAACATGAAAGACTGTGCAGAACATCACTGGGACTGTAGAGGAACCCTCACCTAGATCCTGTCTCCAGCAGCTCGGGTTCCATCCTCAGAGCCTGAGGGAAGATCATGCTTCAGTTCATCTGCAAACATCCACAATGGATCTGAAAAAAAACACACAAATGACAATAAAACAACAATGTCCCAGATGTTCTCAAATACAAAACTACAAGAATGACAACATCACACATCATCTAAAATAGCATGGGGCGATGTCAACTTAATTGGCATATGGCGAGTAAGAACGCAGGAAGTGACCTGTTCCCTCTGCTGCAGAGGTCATGTGATCATTTGAAACGGCGTCAGTTACAACAAGCTCTTAAGGCTGAATTATAGTCCTACGACTGCAACCGCGGAAAGTCACGCAGCTGCATCGACGGACTCGTTTTGGTTTATACTTCTCTAACGTGTGGAGCGTGTTGCAACGCAATTCACCGCCAGAACACTAGGCGGAGTAACGTTTTTTTGTCGAAGACACACAAAGAAGAGACGTCTTCTTCTTCGTCGACTGTTTAGTTACATCGCCACTCCGGCTCCTCAGAGCCTTTTTCTGGCGGACAAATCGGCCAGTCAGTGACGGGTTATACAAGTGGTCATACTTTCAGATCTCTTCTGCCAAGTGCTCTTCTATTTGGTCCATATTCGTTCTTCTAGATCTTCCGTGATTTCTGCATATTGTGGGGCATGAAACTGGAAACTAGACTCTGGACGGGACGTAGTAAGCAGACCAATCACAAGCCTTGCGGGCTGCGTGTGGCTCGCGTCGCTTTGTCGTGTAGTTAGAAAAATTTGCGGACACACGCAAGCCGCCAGAGGGCACGAAAGGGGTGTGTTGCGTGTACTGCGTGCGTGGGGACAACCTGACAATAATTCAGCCTTTAGCCTAATGTCCTGCACTGTTCTTGTCAGAGCCGCGATGGCATTATTACGCACACACTGAAAAAACACACACACTTTGGCCCAAGGCCACGAGCGGGGTGCGTGCTCACATTGCTACGTCCGCTTTCATCGCCACTTCTCGCAGTCGACTTTTAGGCTTCAAACACAGAGCGGGATAGAGGCATGTTGTGTGTGTGTTTTCAGTTGTTTGTTACATCTGAAGAATCAATCACCAGTAACTTCAGTTGTTTTGGATTTGGCTGCAACACAACTCCATGAGTGGTGATGAGGGAATTTTCCTCTTTCAGTGAACTACATCACACTACATCACACATGCTCTCAAATCTTAACTACATGAGCAACAGAGCGACAACATCACACATGTTTTCTAGGGTTGCAACTAGTATTTTGATAATGGATTAATCTGTTAATTGTTTTCTCCAATTAACCAATTATACAGGTTAAAGACAAAAGCTATATCTTATCCTGTCCACCTGTGTGTTTGAAAAGAAAATTGATTTTCCTGTACAATGCTGTTTCGATATGTATTACAATTGAGGATAATTCATGTTTCAGTTAAATACAGTTTCATTCTGACGAGTCATGATCCAAGCTCAAGATGTCATAAATTAACTTTAGTTCAAAATACCTTAAATAAACTTCAGTATGGTGTGGTAGATATCATTAACTTAAATAATGACTGCCCAGAAATGTTGTGTAGATATCTAACAATGGAATTAAAGAATGTAATATATTGATTAATTAAACAAGTCAGTTAATATCTGTACACGAGTTAATGTTTATCCAATATGGAGCTTTTTTACTATCGTTTGTTACAGGGCTGTTGCAGGAAGAAACCTGTGAGCAGAGGAGAAATCTGAGAGCAGATGATTCACGAGCGGACGGAAACCTGTGGAGTGAAGAAGGGCTGAAGCCCGAGCTGAGAAATCAACAAAACATCTGAGTGCCAGCACACAGCTTGAGCAGAAGCAAAGCTCGTTCAAGTGCAAGGGCACTTCAATGACAAGTAATACACAACCTGAAGATACATTCAACAAGTTACGCTCTCAAACCGAAAGACCACCCTCTTGAATAGAGAAAGGAAAAAAGTTCCACAATCGAACACGAGTTCGGACCGTACGCAAGTTAAATTATGAATTGAAAATGTGTCTGGATGGTATATACGTTGATATCTGGATGGAACACGAATGCAGATCATACACGAGTTAGCGTCTGGATAATAAATGAGTAATATGTAGATTTTTAAAGAACATGAATGTGACATCCCATCGAGGATGTTTAGAGTTGTTTTAATCATCATGTTGTGTTAATGTTTGTTGAGTTGCACTCTGAACAAACAACACAAACTAAAATAGAACTCTTCTAGATTCTTCCAAAGTCATATTCAATTACATTTATACTTTTATGAATGTCCACTTCATGAAAATGCATTAACCCTTTACAAATGACTTTACAAATTATTTATCCTGATTATCATCTGCCCATTCACATTCATTGTAATAAAAACGGACAGAAATATCAGTTCAATACTAATGATTCATTCTTCACTGTGTAAATTGTGGTCATTAAATACACTTTTTTAATTAAACTAATATCTTACCACGGAAGATGATTGGAAATTATAATTTTCTGGATGAAAGTATTTTGAGTTTTTCAGTGAGTTCTGAGTTTCTCCAGGAAATATTAATAACATCTTTATTTAACAGATGAAACCACCAATTGAATTATTGATGAGATTATCAGAAGTAAAAGGTTTCAGTTTGTCTCAATGATGTAAATGTACAGGACTGATTTCACTAGGAAGTCACCGAGCAGCAGCTCCAAGTGACACGGTGTGTGTTGTGTTGCATGTGTGTGCGTGTGTGTGTGTGTGTCCTAGCTGTGTAATGGCAGCTAACACGGAGCTAAGCTTCAATAAGCTAAACGCTCGTTCCTGCTGATTAGCTCCGATGCTACATGTTAGCTCCACACAGCGACGCTCTCCGCCTGCTGGTTCTTCAACAACCCTGAAAACACGTCTCGTTTCACGGAGCCATACTCACCAGACACCGGCAGCGTGTTGAATCGAACCCACCAGACGTGTCCCCGGAGCCGGGAAGCAGCTGAGGTTGGTCCCGGACCGACGCTGGCAGCAGAGGGACGAGCCAGCTAGCATTAGCCGCTGCTACACCCGAAGATCGTCCATCTTTCCTCTGCGCTGCCAGAGCGCCAAAAACAATCACAACTTGTTAGAAAGCTCTTTAAAAGCCGCGTCTGCCACCATCCGGCTGCGAACAACACCGAGCCTCCACCCGCGGACCTCCGGGCTCCACTGTGGCCTCCCCGCCTCCGTCCAAGCCAACTTTCTGGGGCTAAAAACCAAGTTTGAGACGGTGAGAGCGAGTCTCCGCTGCTAGCTGTTAGCCGTTAGCATGAAGAGCTAAATCACTGCTGCTCAACTTCCGATACTTCACAGAGCTGCACTGCGCAGGCGCAGCAGCACAGAGTACTGTGAAGAGTACCGGGAAGAGTACTGAACAGAGTACTGTGACAAATACTGAGAGAACACGGAAGAATATTGAGTTTTATATATACACATATCAACTTAAATAGCATGAGTATGTCTATCAATAGTTATAAGGCCAATTTTGTTCTGGTCCTCACAAATCCAAAGGAACGTGTGAGGGTTAAAGTTCGGTTTGGTTTGGGTTAGTTCTTTCGTTGTGAGGGTTAGGGTTAGGGTGAGGGCAGGTCTTCTTTCATTGAGTGTCCTCACAGCTATGGAGATGTGTGTGTGTACTAACAGTGCGGACACCATTTCATCAATATGATCTGACCTAAACTTTGTTTTACTCTGCGAACAAATGTATGAATGTAGAACTGTAGAACGGCTGTTCTGGAAAATGTAAACACACCCTTTTCACTAGATGTATAGTATAATAAAACTCAATTTATAAAAAAAAATGAAATGGTGGATGCACAGCAATAATTTAGTTTACTGATGCATCGATAAATTGTATAAAAAAACTATAAAATGTTTACCTTTTCATCCTCATCTCTATAAAAAAACTGGAGCTGGATTCATCCCCTGAGCAAAATGTTTAATATTTATACAAGGGCACATTTTGCTAACAGAGCCAGAGAGTACATTTTATTTATTGTCTTGGTAGTGTCTCACAGATAAACAATGTTGCAACCAAGGTGACCTCTTCTTCACATGAAAAAAAGACAGAAAAGGATGAAAAACATTGTGTAATTGAGTGGAATATGAATGTCGGGGTTGTGGACACTTGGATGACACCACAGGAGCAGGATGGAGGCATGTGGTGTTTTTCTGTTACTTCAGTTGAATTGGATGCTGCTCTAACACTGTTTACCCCTGAAACTCCAGAAAGGTAATGTGGAATCAAACACTTCACCCTGAACCCTAATTTATGTCATAAACATAAATGGTTGCAACACTTTCTGTATGGGTCTCAAAATAAAACCACTTCATCATTTCTGTTGACGAAGGCCTCACATCCTCCTCCAGACTGAAAATACTTCTCTTCAGACTAAAGCTTGGATAAAAATAAAAATCTATATTTCGCTGCACTTATATGTCACTAACATGTCTCACTTTGTCGTTTGTTTTTCTTGAAGCAAATTGAACTGACTTGATTCTTGTTGTTCTGGTTTGTCCCCTCTTGGTTGATGCTCTTATTGTGAGTCGCTTTGGATAAAAGCGTCAGCTAAATGTAATGTAATGTGTTATTTAGTCTTTTTTCACCAAAACATTTTATCAGGAAAACTTTTAAATTAGGAAAGAAATATGAATGTGTTGCATTATATGCCGTTGTTAGTGGTGTGTCAAAATGTTTTGCTGGTGCCTCTAAAATGTTCTGTAAAAAGCACGAGTGCTACTAGTGGAAAAAGTTAGTCTGGAGAACCTGTACTCTGTAAAATACTTAAGAACCTCATAAATACTATGATTGATTTGAGATGAGGTGAATAATCAGAGTCTGTGGTTTAATGAAGTGATTACACATCATGCACATTACATCCAGTCAACTTCTGTAAAATCACATCTGTGATAAACGTGATGACAGAATCATTTCATGTGTAAAATATGTGGCTCAGGTTCAACTGAGAGGAGGCTGCTCTGACATCTTACAGCCACATGGGGGCAGTAGAAGATGATCATTTTCTGTGATTCATCATATGTCAAACACATGACTGATAAAGACTGATAATCGAACATCATATAATAATCTACAGAGAGATATGTGTACACAGAAACATGTACAACTCTTAAATTATCGTTATAATATAAAGATGGATATAAAAATAGAATCGCTGTGTTTCCCTGAAGCTTCTCATCTGTCGTCTTTAAATCTTCAACGTCTGGAGTTCAGCGTCTCTGCAACAACAACCAACACGTGATGATGACATGTGACACCATCACTCAGCTCTGACATCATAGCTCAGCTCTGACATCATCACTCACCTCTGCTGTAGTTTTCGTAGATGGGACAGAAAAGTTTCTCCTGCTCACTGCGAAGCTTCCTGGCTCTCAGAACGTCTCGTACACACTGGTGCAGGTAGGAGTACTGACACTGTCACACACACACACACACATCCCCAACATCAACTCACAGAGAGAGTGTGTGTTTGTGTGTGTGTAAGTTTATGTGTGTGTGTTTGTGGTACCTCAGTCTGCACCATGTGGGATCGATGGAGTCTCAGGTCAAACACAGAGCCGTAGATATCTAGTGTGTCCTTGGTGTCCAGCTGCTGCAGAACTCGATCCAGAACGATGAAGGTCCCTGTGCGACCCACACCAGCACTGACACACACACACACACACACACACACACACACACACACACACACACACACACACACACACACACACACACACACAGTCACAGTCACTCAGGTAGATGCAGTGTGTACTATGTATCTGCAGTGTGTACTATGTACATGCAGTGTGTACTATGTACCTGCAGTGGACCACAGTAGGTCCTGATCTGGATCCAGTTCTGGTGACATAGTCTCTGACGGTTCTGACAAACTGCACCAGGGACTGAGTGGTGTCTGGAACTCCATGATCCGGCCACACGGTGAAGTGGAACTGACGGAGCAGACGAGTGACGCTCAGCTGATCCTCCTGATGAACACATGAACACGGGAAATGATGAACTGGTAAACAGATGAAAGGGTTAATGAATGAACAGTTGAACAGATGAACGGATGAACAGGTGAAGAGATGAACAGGTGAACAGATGAACAGGTGAACGGATGAACAGGTGAACAGGTGAACAGATGAACAGATGAACAGATGAAAGGGTTAATGAATGAACAGTTGAACAGATGAACGGATGAACAGATGAACAGGTGAACGGATGAACAGGTGAACAGGTGAACAGATGAACAGATGAACAGATGAACAGGTGAACAGGTGAACAGGTGAACAGATGAACAGGTGAACGGATGAACAGGTGAACAGGTGAACAGATGAACAGATGAACAGGTGAACAGGTGAACAGATGAACAGATGAACAGATGAACAGGTGAACAGGTGAACAGATGAACAGATGAACAGATGAACAGGTGAACAGGTGAACAGAGTTAATAAACAGATCAGGACTCGTGTGTCGTACGCTGCAGATGTGGAACTCTCTGATGGTCCACTCGGGCAGAACCGACTCTGACAACATCTGCACGATCAGATCTCCATAGTACAGAGGATCCTGGTCAAAAGGCCAGTAGTGATCACACTTCACCTGGAGGGGGCGAAGAAGAGCAGCAGACAGCGGCCATTACAGCTGTTTGTTCTCACAACCAGAAGAACATCCATGTATTTTTTATTTATCTTGAACATGTTGCTATATGTAGCTAACCTAGCTTCTGAAGCTAACAACGTGTAGCTAACGCTAGATAAACCTTGGTCCTGATCACCTGCTCTAATTTAGCTACCTAAGCGAACTTAGCTTTTAAAGTCTCTATCAGAATCAGAATCAGGTTTTATTGTTATTACAGTAGCTCTCAGTGTGCTTACACAGAATACACATCACAACACAAAACAATACAAACAGTGCAACGGTCTAAGAAAATAAAGTATATACAAAGAGGCTTGTCTATATGCAGGAGCTGTGAATTGAAGTCCAAGAAGTGCAGGGATAAATATGAAACGGTATGACTGACGGTTATACAGTAAGGGGGAAATAAATAAATATGATTGCGGGAGTAATTGTACAGTGGTTATTGTAAAGAACCAGGGTTATTGCTCAGGGCCACACTGGGTTGGCTGTTCAGGAGTGAGACGGCGAGGGGGAAGAAACAGTTTTTGGAGGTTTTGGCGAACAGAGATCTGTAGCGCCTCCCAAAGGGGAGGAGTTGAGTAGGTTGTGTCTGGGCTGGGAGGGGTCTGCAGTGATCTTTCCTGCCCGTTTCCTGACTCTGGAGGTTTACAGGTCTTGGATGGTGGGCAGCTTGGCACCGATGATCTTTCCTGCAGACCTGACTGTTCTTGGAGTCTGTTCTAATCCAGTTTGGTGACCGATCCAAACCAGACAGTTCACAGAACAGACTCGATGACTGCAGTGTAGAACAGGATCAGCAGCTCTTGATGCAGGTTGTTCTACCTAACCTGGAGCAGGAAGTACATTCTCTGCTGTCTGTATTTTGGTCCATGTCTCATTTTGAACGTGTGGCTACCATCTCAAAGTGGCCTAAGCATACCTGGAAGTTACTTTTGTAGGAAGTTTACTCTGGTTTAAGCATTGAGGATAGCCAGGAGTATGAAACTATGTACTAATAGTATGAACGTATAAAGGTGCCATCTTACGAGTTTATTATACCTGAGGCTTACCACCAATGCTTCAGAAGCCTCAGTAAGCTTGACACTCTTTTTTGAGTTCACAAAGCAAAGGGAGACCTGTGTCAGTAAATGGTGCAAGTCACAGCAGCTAAAAACTGAGGAAGTCCTTACACAACTAGTCTTCCTTGAAGAGTTTAAAAACTGGCTGCTGTCTGATAAGGTTGTTATGTCAAAGAGCCAAAAGTGACAACTCTTGATAAAGCTGCTATTCTGGCAGATGAGTTTGTGTTGACACACAAGATACAAAGCTCTTCAACGTCCCTTCACTAGAAAGTCGGCTGCTGTAAGCTCTGACTCGGACATTTCGCTTTCGCACTCATTCTTTGCGAAAGGTGAAATGCTGGGGTTTGTTAGAGAGCTAAAACGTGAACAAGTGAAAGATGCAACCTTTTCACCCATCTTTGAAAAGCTTGCTTCTGATGATAAAATTACAGCTGTGTCTTGTGGGTATTTTGTGAACACGGTTGTGTTAATGAGGAAGTGGACTTCTCCTAACATGTCTTGTCAGGATGATTAGAGTTGTGTGTTTCAGGTTGTTGTTTCCAGACGTGATATCTTGTATTTGGCTCATGATCAGTGCCTTGCTGGACATATGGCGATTAAAAAATTTAGACACAGTGCTGAGAATTTCTTTCTGGCCTGATGTAAAATCCGATGTTGGTCAGAACTGTAGAACATGTCATGTGTTAAGTTGGTAAGCCCAACCAGCGATATCCTACCGGTGGCGTTACATACTATTCTAACAATAGGAGAGCCCTTTGAGTGCATCATGATCGATTGTGTTGTTCCCCTTCCTCGTAACAAATCAGGGTACCAGGACTTACTGACCATTATGTGTACAGCTACTCGGTTTCCTGAGGCTATCCCTCTACGCAGAATTACAGGTTCAACTGTTTCAAAGGCCCTTATTTATTTCTTTACAATGTTTAGTTTTGCAAAGAATTGTCCAGATTGACCGAAGTTCCAACTTTAGGTCCAGTGTTTTCTCTCAAGTGCTCCAACAGTTGTCCATTGTGCACTGCACTTCATCAGCTTACCACCCAGAGTCTCAGGGAGCCTGAGAGAGGTTTCACCAGACTCTTAAATCAATGATGCGAGCCTTCTATAAAGAGTTTGAGAGAGAATGGGATGAGGGAACCCCTTTTCTCCTTTTATCAGCTAGAGAGGCGTCTGTGGGGAAGGGCGGCTGTGGCTGAGGGGTAGAGTGGTTGTCCTCCAACCGGAAGGTCGGCAGTTCGATCCCCTGTCTTACCCGTCTGCATGCTGAACCCCGAACTGCCCCTCTTAGAACAACAAAGTGCTGCTAATAGATGCACTGTATGAAGGTGTGTGTGTATGGATGAATGCAAAATTGTACTGTTAAAAGCTTTGAGTCATCAAGTCTAGATAAATAGCGCTACATAAATCCAGAACCAGAGAGTTGACCCAAGAGTCCATTCGGTCAGTTCACAGTTTGGGGATGCAGAAAGCACCTGCCACATTCCAGCGTCTAGTAAATAAGGCGTTAAATGGAGTAACTGTTTGTGAACCATATCTTGACGATGTGGTCATCTACAGCTCAACCTGGTCTTAACTCATAATTCAGATGGAGGTGGTGTGACTGTTGCTGCAAATTTGAGTCTGAACCTTCTCAAGTGTGAATTTGGACAGGGCATTGTGACATAAGGGTTGTTGGACATAGAAAAGTCTGGATTTTGACATCCTCCCTTCTAAGCGTGAGCTGAAACTTTAACAGACCATTAAAACTGGCAGTTGATGCAAGTACTGCTATGCTGATAGTAAAACAGTGAATTACAACCATGGATTTCATTTGGAATTCAAGTCAGGTTGTTTTATGTCTTTTTTAAAGGTCTGGAACCAAATGAATGACATATCGGTGTTGCAGCTGTTCTTCCCTAAGAAGACTCACCGGGGCTGGAGCATCCTGTTCTTCTCAGAAGTTCGACACGTATCAGAGACATTATAGAGAAGGAGGCCGTGGCTCTATCCTTGCTCTAGATGATTTGGATGTTTATGTCTCTTCCAGTCAGGACCTGGTGGTCTACACAGACCTTTACCCCCTTGATTTTTCTCAGCAGAATGAACCCTAACCCACTCATTCTTCATTTATGGTAGAATGTGGGCATGTAGAGGCCGACTTATAAAGTAAACATTCAGATGTGCGTGTGCAGGGTTGTATGAATCTGAATCTGTTGTCAATGCACACGGACACTATTATTATGAATCCTACGTCTTTTAAATGAGGCCTTAGCTCGTTTTTGTCCACCATACGGGGGTGAGACACATGGACTGACCCCGTCAGGTGCTGCTCTCATGTGTCTCCCTCTACTCACCCGTCCTTTCTCTACACACTGAGTGACCATCACCACGTTGTGGACGTTCTGCTCCCAAACCATCTTCCAGAAATCATCTTTGGTCCCAGGCAGAGGCCCCTGAGTGGCGACGTACTCCCGACGGAAGTTGTTACCCTGAAATCACACAACATGTTGCTGATGATGTCCCCCCCAGCCCCCACTGCTCCTCACCCTCTCCAGCTCTCCCCCCACGATAATTTGTAGAGAACACGATGTCATGTGATCATGTGGTCTCACCGGGATGTAGCTGGCGTTGATGTAGTCGGAGCAGGGATCATCATCTACGTAGGACAGTTTGACCCTCGTGGAGTCGTCTAAACACAGAAACGACAACAGTTGAAGCACTGACACAAACCCCCTCCTCCCCCCCTCCTCCAGTGGGCGGGGCTAGACACTCACAGGGCAGGATGTTGTTGTAGCGGTTTTTCCCACGGTTCTCCGGCAGCAGAGCAGAGTCCATAAGTTGATTACGACCGACGTCCTTCAGGTCCTGACAGGACGGACACGACAGGTTCACGTGGGAACAAGTAACGGGTTCTCATGAAGAATGAAGACTCACCTCGTACTCCTCGGACAGAAGGTACTGGGAGTCGGCCAGCAGGTGGTGGTAGTGAGACTCAAAGTTTGTGACCTTGATGGGACTGAAAGACACAAAGTAAATGATCAACACAAGAGAAATGTGGTCAAACAAAGAGGAGACGTGTTGAAGAGTTCTGACCTTGAGCTGCGACGGTGGCTGAGGTCAGCGGAGAGAACAGGATGATGAATATTAATAATCAATAAGTCCAAAAGATGACAGAAGCTGATCAACTGTTTCAGATCAATATGATTCTTACCCTCTGACCCCCGGATGAACTCCTGTCATCTCTCTCTCTCTGACGAGCGCACCATCCTCAACTCTAAAACACACAGCATCTCATGACATCAGTGTGTTACAGTGTGTGTCACTGTGTTAGTATGTCACTGTGTCAGTGTGTTACTGTGTGTTACAGTGTGTCACAGTGTGTTACATTGTGTCACAGTGTGTTACAGTGTGTCACAGTGTGTGTCACTGTGTTAGTATGTCACTGTGTCAGTGTGTTACTGTGTGTTACAGTGTGTCACAGTGTGTTACATTGTGTCACAGTGTGTTACAGTGTGTCACAGTGTGTGTCACTGTGTTAGTATGTCACTGTGTCAGTGTGTTACTGTGTGTTACAGTGTGTCACAGTGTGTTATAGTGTGTGTCACTGTGTTAGTGTCTTACAGTGTGTCACAGTGTGTTATTGTCTTACAGTGTGTCACAGTGGGTTACAGTGTCTTAGTGCAGAGGTCTTCAACAGGGGGGCCGCGACCCCTAGGGGGTCCGCGGAGGTACTGAAGGGGGGTCGTGAAATGTTTTGTTGATTAGACAATTTTTTATATTTTTATAATTTTTGATTTATTCTCTAACCAATTTTTTCCACAAATATAAATGTCTTTAAATACACATTAACATTCATCCAACATATTGTGATGCTGATTTGACCATCTGCCTGACAACCTCCATCTGTCCAAGGTTAGATAAGTTGTGTGCTTCCCATCGGGGCCTGACATCTCAACATGAATCTGTGAATTAATTTAATAGCTCATTGTTGTATCATGCAAGATGTATGTTTATACATGGCAGTGGCATGGCCACCCTGTACCTTGCACTTGTTTAAATTGAAAATATGCACCCGTATTATATTTGAATAGCTTAGTATTGAATGCGCAATAACAGGGTAGCTATGTTTATATATAGCACTAGGCCCAGTTTAATATAAAAAACAATTTTATACAATATATATAGTAGGGGGTCCCTGCTCCACCTCTCCACCAGTTTTGGGGTCCTTTCCCTGAAAAACGTTGAAGACCCCTGTCTTAGTGTCTTACAGTGTGTTAGAGTCTTACAGCGTTTCACAGTGTGTTATTGTCTTACAATGTGTCACAGTGTGTCAGTGTCTTACAGTGTGTCACAGTGTGTTACAGTGTGTCAGTGTCTTACAGTGTGTCACAGTGTGTTACAGTGTGTGTAGACTCACACTTTGGGACACTTGTATCTGCAGGCGAGCAGAGCGGTGATTCCGACCATCAGGACGATGAGGACCAGTCCGGTGCTGACGCCCTCGATGACGCCGCTCAGAGGTTCTGCACGACAACAACGTGTTTTATTCACACATCACATCTTTTGTCTGATTCTCCAGGTTCTCTGCTCACCTGCCTCCGTGACCACGGGCAGCGACAGGTACGTGTCAGCGAACAGAGGAGACGAGACGCTGGAGTCGCTCTTCTCGTCGTCGAACAGATGAGTGAAAGCTCGAACACTGAGTCTGAAGGACACACACATGATCTGTCACATCTGTCCACAGCCCGTGAGAGCCAGCTCCCTCATGTCTGTCTCCTTCTGTCTGTCTGAATCAAAGGATTGACTGATCTCACTTTATCTCATATTAAAGGGGACATATTATGAAAATTCCACTTTTGTAGTTCTTCTACAAGTTATTTTGGGAATCTGGTCCACCGTCCCAAGAACTCTGGAAAAAAACAACTCCCACGATTGGTTGTGGTTCCTCTATGTCAGAAACGATACTCTAGAGTGCGTCGAATGGGATTACGAGCGATAAATACGTCACAGTCACACCATGCCCATGTAGGGAGTGGGGGGCACTCAAAACAGGGCAATCTGAGGAGGGCTGTTTTAAATGATTCTTTTGGTATTTTGAGCAAAATATGTTACAGACATTTCATTAAAACCCCAAGGAGCCACATCAACTGTGGTGAAGTGGGCATACGATGGGTCCTTTGAGTCCTCTCTCCACCGGCGTCCCACCAGCTAAACAAACATCTGACTCACTATTTGTTCATTTCACTCCTTCAGTACCTGTAGGAGGTCTGAGGTTTCAGTGGTCCATCACAGAAGTGGATCAGGTTTCTGCTGGCCTCTGGGTCACAGGTCCCCCCCAGCGAGTCCATCCCCATCCCCAAACTGATCTGAAGGCTGTGGTGTTCGACGGGGCCCTGGGTGCAGGGACTGGGGAAGTAACTGGTCTGGTAGGACTTGATGGAGCTGTTGGACCTGTAGTCCAGGTAGGAGGGCAGAGGATGCTGCTGCTGCGGCTGCACGTTATCAAGACCTGACACACGTCAACACAACAAGCAACACAACAAGCAACACAACAAGCAGCGCATCAGCAGGTTACGTTTTCATCTTTTACAAACTTGGGTGTAAGTCGCTTTGGATAAAAGCGTCAGCTAAATGAAAGGTAATGTAATTACAGAACAACAGTCTCGATGAGCTGATTGGGTTGTATCCAAGGAGGTGGAGCCAAAAAGAGAAAAATGTTTAATGTCAAATAATGAAAAAGGCTCCACCTCCTGAGATCGAATCAACCAATGAGCTGTGAGCTAGGCTCGGCTGCTGTCAGGGTCGGTACCTTCGGACTCCGTCACCACCACAGTGAAGAACCTGATGGCTCCGTTGACGTCACTGAACCAGCTGCAGTTAAACGTGAAGACGATGGACGACCTGGTGACCACAGCGGACTTATCACTGACCCGGACACTGAGCGGGGGGGCCGGGGGACCTGCAGAGTCATGTTGAGAAAACGTTATCAGTTGTTCTGATGCTGTTTGCACACGGCCCTGCTCCGCCCACTTACTGTCGATCATGGTGACCACGCTGTCCTCGGCCTCCTCACTCGTCGTTGTGTCTGAGATCACCCTCACAGAGACGGTGTAGCGTTTGTAGGGCTCCAGCTGGGGAATGATGTAGGTGGTGGAGTTTCGCCCAGTGCGCCTGGAGTAGACCAGCTTCTGGGAGTCATGACGGAGACACTCGACGGTGTAAGAGTCATAGTCGGCCACCGGAGGCGCCCACGAGCAGGAGATGGAGGTGGAGCTCTGAGGGCGACAGTGGAGGCTGGGGACTCGCTCTGGTTCTACAACAGGAGACAAGTGTCTGAACGCTCATCATGCAAACATCACATAGTTACATGTGCACGATGGACACGTCACACATGTCCGATTGTTTCATGCGACCTCATTTTTTATAATATTGATTAAAGTTCATATGTAAAAACATTGTGCAGCTGCAGCAGCTCTGCAGAACACATTGTGGAACTGAAGCTAAACACTGTGCAGTGAACAGATGCTGTTAATACGAATTGATATGAATGTGAATATTGTGCATTGAATAGATGACGTTGCACAACTTTCTTTATTTGTGTTTATTAATGCTCGTACATTCAGCCTTTAACAGAAATTGCTAAATAAAATAAATAAGACCTGAGGTTTGCTTTATTGTAAGGCTGCTGCCACCTACTGGTTCGGATGCTGTATTGGATGGGTGTGCTGAGGGTGGGCGTGGCCCCGGGCCCCGTGGCCCCGCTGACCGTGCGGAGGATGAAGGTGTAGAGTCGCCCGGGGAACATGCTCCTCAGGAGGCGGCTGCCGGACGTGCGGCTGTGGTACGGGTTGATGACGGACAGCTGGTCCCCGGGGGTCCACTGCAGGTCGAAGTCGTCATAGTCAGAACCTGCCGGGCCGCTCCACGTGATCTCCAGCGACGTGTTGGTGACCCCCCCAAACAGGAAGGAAGTGGGAGGTCTGGGAGCTTTGAGAAGAAGTGAAAAAACTTGTTTTATAAACTTTTAAACAAACAATCTGACATGGAACTGATTATTACAATAACATGAATATTGATATTGGGTCGGTCTCACCGGTCCGGCCCGCGGCGGACGCCCGGTTGCTTAGGTCTCCGCTCAGACTCAGGACCTCAGCTCGGTACAGGCGTCCTGGGACCAGATGTGAGAAGACGTACTCTGTGACCTCTGACCCCAGATGCTGCGCAGCTCGCCGTGAGCCGCTGGGATCATAGAGAGACAGAAGGAGGCCGCTCAGGTCACCGGGGCCACGAGTCCACGTCACCAGTAACTCATCGGACTGGTTCCCAGTGCGAGTCGTCAGAGAGACAACAGCTGCTGGGACTGAAGAGGAGAACATGGTTCAGTCTCCAGAGACAACTGTCTCCCTCTCACCTGTCTCCCTCTCACCTGTCTCCTTCTCACCTCTCAGCTCTCACCTCTCACCTGTCTCCCTCTCACTTCTCACCTCTCACCTCTCACCTGTCTCCCTCTCACCTGTCTCCGTCTCACCTCTCACCTCTCACCTGTCTCCCTCTCTCCTTCTCACCTCTCACCTGTCTCCCTCTGACCTCTCACCTCTCACCTGTCTCCGTCTCACCTCTCAAGTCTCACCTGTCTCCCTCTCACCTCTCACCTCTCACCTCTCACTTCTCACTTCTCACCTCTCACCTCTCACCTGTCTCCCTCTCACCTGTCTGCCTCTCACTTCTCACCTCTCACCTCTCACCTGTCTCCCTCTCACCTGTCTCCCTCTCTCCTTCTCACCTGTCTCCCTCTCACCTCTCACCTGTCTCCCTCTCACCTCTCAAGTCTCACCTGTCTCTCTCTCACCTCTCACTTCTCACCTCTCACCTCTCACCTCTCACCTCTCACCTCTCACCTCTCACCTGTCTCCCTCTCACCTGTCTCCCTGTGACGACCCCTCCCTTTCTGCTAGCATCATGCAGCTGATTACTTCCTGCAGGAGTTGGCAGAAAGGGAGGGTCGTTAGGGCAAGGTGCTCACACCTGGCTAGGCCTCTACCCAAGGTGATATAAGCCAGCCTGGTCTCATTGTCTCTCTCTCTCTCCTAGGCTCCACGCCGCTACAGGTTCTTGGTTCTTGGTTCTTTTTGGCGTCTTCCTTGTACACTCAACAGGAGCACACACATCTCACTCATCCATACACTACATTCACCACTGATGCCACTACTCTCCACACCTCATGCTTTTTGTACATATAATTGTTCAAGTTATAATAAAACCTTTTCATTTAGCACTTTCAATCCTGACTCGTCTCCCCTCCTTGTCACATATGTTGAGCCAGTTTGTGACAAGTGGGGGCTCGTCCGGGATACAGTATTAGGATTAAAATAGCTTAAATTTGGTCTGTACTGGTAAATTGGCCCGGTTTAGGTTGGTGTGTGCTTCCTCCTCTTGCAGACAATGGTTTTTGGTTTGCTTTGTTGGAGTGTACACTACTTGTTGTTGGACATAGCTGACTGTGCGTTGGTTAGTCATCAACTGTTCTGGGAGGGGAAATGTCAGGTTGTTGTCAGTGCTGGTTATTTCTTGTAGGAAATTAAGGAGAGGTATTTGGTCCATTTCTGTTTGTGGTGAAGGTGATTGGATTTGACTGGGGCTTTGCGTTTAGCCCTATCTGGGGTATGTTGGTATCTGTTGGAGCAGGAGTTTCTACCCCCTGTTAGGTTTGGTAGCGGGTTCCTTTAGGGGACTCGTGGTGATCACTTTAGGTGGCGGCGAAGGTGGGTAGAGCTATTAGCTCGGGAGCACCTCTAGGGTTGGGAGAGGGTTGCCAGTCCTCTGGTGGCCTTCTTCTCACCACTGGTTTCGCGTGCATAAGTACCCCCCACCATTAACTGCACGAAGACTAGGATAAGTTAGTAAGCTAGTTTTAATGGTTGTAGTTAATATCAGTAAAGGGGGGAGGCTCCTGTTCACCTGTTACCTCAGGTTTGGGTTTTCTGCGTGTCTCAGTCAAGGTTTGTAACTTGTTAGGCTGATTGTTTTTGAGGATGGCTTCCCTTGTGGAGAGTTTCATCCAGGATCCTTCACAGGCTTTGCTGGACCAGTGCACTAAAGATCAACTTCTTAGGATAGCAGAGCACTATGAAGTTGACATTTCAGATATAAAGTTAAAGGAGAGTGTGAAGACCTGCTTAAGGGATGGTCTGTTTGAGGCTGGAGTTTTGTGCAGGCAGTCTGTAAGCAGTCCAGTGACCAGTGTAGTGCCTAATCCTGGAGCTCTAACATTTGAACAACAGAAGGAGTTGCTGCAGTTGCAGTTAAAACAGCAGTTAGAGTTGGAGAGGTTGAAATGTGAAAAGGAAGTAGAGTTGGAAACTATAAAGCATAAAACTGAGTGTGCCAAGTTGGAAATGCAACAGCATCAACTACAGCTGGTAAGAGAGGGTAAACTTTCAGATATGGGGAGAGTGGATAGTTTTGAGGCCTCAGGGGGCAAGTCTTCCCAGTGTGACCTGGTTAATAATCTCCGCCTGCTTCCCAGGTTTAGTGAGTCTGATCCAGATTCATTTCTTTTCTCTGTTTGAGAGGATAGCAGATGCTCGAGACTGGCCAGACGCAGACAGAACGATGCTGTTACAGTGTGTTCTGACTGGAAAGGCCCAGGAGGCTTACTCTGCTTTAGGTGTATCAGAAAGTAAGGTTTATGACACAGTGAAGGCAGCAGTGTTAAAAGCTTATGAACTTGTGCCAGAGGCATATCGCCAGCGTTTCAGATCTGGGAAGAGGCGGGATAATCAGACCTACACTGAATTGGCCCGTGGTTTGACTTCCCAGTTTAACCGCTGGTGTGCAGCATCTGAAGTTGTTGCATTTGATGATCTCTGCAACCTGGTGGTACTGGAACAACTTAAGAACTCTGTACCTGAGCGGGTGGCTACCTACATTACTGAACATAAGGTAAAAACCCCGAGAGATGCTGCAGTCTTGGCTGATGAGTATGTTCTAACACACAGAAGTTTCTGGGACACAACGGGAGCAGCTGGTCATAGAAATGACACTTATTCTAGGCCAGTAAAGATAAAAACAGCTAACGAGGCAGATCGGCAAAAGTTTACTCAGGGTGGGCGGAGTTCAGTAGTAAATTCTGACACCTGTAGGTACTGTCAGGCAAGGGGGCACTGGAAAAAGGAGTGTCCAGTGCTGAAAGCCAGGAGGTCCTCTGGTCGGGTGAAACCTGCTGTTATGGCTGCTCCAGTTATAACATCTGAGAGCAGGGCGTTAGGTCAAGTGCAGGCTTGTACTAAGCCGGTAGCTCCTCAGGATGACTACTCTGCTTTCATTTCGGATGGGTGGGTCTCTTTGGTAGGAGGTGGGGTGCAGGTTCCCATTAAAATCCTAAGAGATACTGGAGCACTAGATTCTTTCATTCTTGAGTCTGTGTTACCATTTTCATCCAGGACTGATACTGGTGGATGTGTAATCACACTGGGGATAGGTATGGTTCCATTCTCGGTCCCATTGCATCGGTTGGTTCTAAATTGTGGTCTTGTTCAGGGGGAGGTGTCAGTGGGTGTTCGTCCCCAGTTACCTATTGGGGGTTTGCATATGATTTTGGGGAATGACTTGGCTGGTGACAAGGTGTGGGCCGATGGTCAGCCTAATGTAGTGCAGCCCCCTACATTCCCCACTGTAGTAGAGCCCTCTGTGACACCACTGCACTTGGGTGACATTTTCCCAGCCTGTGCCGTCACTCGTGCTGCCAGTCGTGATGCTCAGAGGATGGTGGAGCCAGTGGTTGGAGTTGCCAGATTCTTTGCTGGTTGACCAGTTAGCGGGTTCTCAGGCTGAGCTAGTGGCAGAACAGAAGGCTGATTCCTCTTTAATGGAGCTGTTTGACCAAGTTGTGCCAGCATCAGAGGTGAGGGATACTGCCCAGTGCTATTTCCTCCTAAATGGGCTATTGGTTCGGAAGTGGCTGTCACATGGTGATGCATCTGTAGGAGAGCCAATCTTCCAAGTTGTTGTCCCTACAAACTGTCGCAATAAAGTGCTCCAGACGTCACATGGTGACGTGGCAGGTCATCTTGGCGTCCGTAAAACTTACCACCGTATATTGCAGCATTTCTTCTGGCCACGCTTAAAGAGAGATGTTGCTCTTTTCGTTAAGACGTGTCATACCTGTCAGATCACTGGCAAGCCAAATCAGGTTGTTAAACCTGCTCCTCTACAGCCAATCCCCGCCATTGGACAGCCATTTGAGCATTTGATTATTGATTGTGTGGGGCCCCTACCTCGGTCCAAATCTGGACACACATATTTGCTGACTGTAATGTGTCAGGTTACCAGGTATCCTGCTGCTTACCCACTTCGCAGCATTACAGCCAAAGCCGTGGTTGGAGCGTTGACTCAGTTCATTTCAGTATTTGGCATCCCTAAAGTCATACAGTCTGACCAAGGTTCTAACTTCACATCCCATCTGTTTGCTCAGGTGCTTAAACAATTACACATCAAGCATAACAAATCAACAGCCTACCATGCGCAAAGTCAGGGTGCGCTTGAACGTTTCCACCAAACGTTGAAATCACTGTTGCGAGCTTATTGTACAGAACTGTCGGGTGACTGGGGGGGTGGGCTGCCCTGGTTGCTGTTAGCAGCTCGCGAAGTTATCCAGGAAAGTACTGGATTCAGCCCGAATGAACTGGTGTTTGGCCATAAAGTGCGTGGCCCACTTGCAGTTTTGCAAGATGGTTGTTTGCCAGAGGATCCACCTCCAAATCTTAAGGATTATGTTAGTGGTTTCAGATTGAAACTGTACAGGGCAGGTGAGCTGGCTAAGCAAAAGCTGCAGAAGTCACAGGGCAAGATGAAGCAACGATATGACCAACGGGCTGAGGCTCGCCAGTTTAACCCAGGTGACCGTGTACTTACTCTTCTGCCTCTGGTAGATTCCCCTTTTCAAGCTAAGTACAGTGGTCCTTTCTCTGTGGTGCGTCAAGTCTCTGATCTAAACTATTTGATTGAAACTCCTGGCCGTAGAAAATCTACAAGGTTGTGTCATGTAAACCTCCTGAAGCCATATCACACTAGTGAGTCTGTGTCTCCACTGCCGAAGAGCTCTCCAGCCAAGCCAATGTTGGTCTCTGGCCCTGTTTTGACCTCTTCCATGTCTGAACTAGTGGTAGTTGAGGAGGAAGGGTTGGATATTGCTCCAGATGATGGGTTGTTGCGGGGCCGGTTGAAAAATTCAGAGACGTTACAAGATCTAAATATCCTTGTCGGGCACCTAAATGTGGTTAAACGTGATGAATTGATTAAACTAATTAACAGCTATCTATCACTGTTTTCTGATACCCCAACCCAAACGCACTTAATTGAGCATGACATAGATGTTGGAGTTGCTGAGCCCATCAAGCAGCGTTTTTATCGTGTGTCAGATGAAAAAAGGAGACAGTTGGAGGCTGAAGTACAGTACATGCTGGATAATGATATTGCTGAGCCTTGTTCATCAAACTGGGCCTCCCCATGCCTCCTAGTAAAAAAGGCAGATGCTAGTTTGAGGCCCTGCACTGACTATCGTAAGGTGAACAGTATCACTAAACCTGATCTGTATCCACTTCCTCGTATGGAAGATTGTATTGATATGGTAGGTTCAGCCACATTTGTGAGCAAATTTGATCTTCTCAAAGGGTACTGGCAAGTCCCACTCACCAAAAGGGCAAGGGATATTTCAGCCTTCATAACTCCTTCTGGCTTGTATTCGTACACTGTTATGCCATTTGGTTTGAGGAATGCTCCTGCAACATTTCAACGGCTAATGAATCGGGTTGTTTCAGGGCTTACAGGTTGTGCAGTATACCTAGATGATGTTGTGGTGTATTCTGACACCTGGGAAGAACATGTACAGCGTATAGGTGCTCTCTTTGACAGGTTGGTCTGGGCCAACTTGACAGTAAATCTGGCCAAGTGTGAGTTTGCCAGAGCCACTGTGACCTATCTTGGGAAGGTGGTGGGTCAAGGCCAGGTTCGACCTGTGGAGGCCAAGGTCATGGCAGTGCAAAAGTTTCCCCCCCCTACCACCAAGAAAGAGCTGATGCGTTTCCTAGGGTTGGTAGGCTACTACCGCAGTTTTTGCAAGAACTTTTCATCTGTGGTTGCACCCTTGACCGACCTCTTGAAAGCTAAAGCTGAATATATTTGGTCTTCAATGTGTCAAAATGCATTTGACAGTGTAAAAGCCTTGTTGTGTTCAGCCCCAGTGCTGGCAGCGCCACGATTTGATCAGCCCTTTAAACTTCATGTAGATGCCAGCAATGTGGGTGTTGGGGCCGTCCTGTTGCAGGAGAATGCGGAGGGTGTAGAGTGTCCTGTGAGCTTCTTCTCAAGAAAATTTAACAAGCATCAATACAACTATTCAGTGATTGAGAAGGAGGCTTTGGCACTTGTTTGGGCTCTGCAGCATTTTGATGTCTATGTCGGCTCAGGGTTATCTCCGCTGACTGTCTTCACTGACCATAACCCCCTCACCTTCTTGAAGTCACTGCAAAATCCTAATCAGAGGCTAATGAGGTGGGCGCTGTTCCTGCAGCCATATAACCTAGACATCCGACACATTAAGGGGACTGACAATGTAATGGCAGATGCCCTGTCTCGGGCACCTGTGGACCCTTAGTCTATTTATTCATGCTGTCTCTCATTTCCATGTTCTCCTCTGCTCATCTCTCGGCTCTTCATTCCCTTAAAATGCTCCTTTGGTACCAAGGCTGCTGGGTTGGTGAGGATGGAGGGATGTGCTGGAGGATGCAGCCTGGGGGGAGTGCAGTACTGACTGTCAGTTATTGGTAACGTATGAACCATGACAGATTGGAACATATTGACACTTATTTGATGTATAACACGAGGTGGAACCTCGTTCTTATGGAGGGGGGTGTGACGACCCCTCCCTTTCTGCTAGCATCATGCAGCTGATTACTTCCTGCAGGAGTTGGCAGAAAGGGAGGGTCGTTAGGGCAAGGTGCTCACACCTGGCTAGGCCTCTACCCAAGGTGATATAAGCCAGCCTGGTCTCATTGTCTCTCTCTCTCTCCTAGGCTCCACGCCGCTACAGGTTCTTGGTTCTTGGTTCTTTTTGGCGTCTTCCTTGTACACTCAACAGGAGCACACACATCTCACTCATCCATACACTACATTCACCACTGATGCCACTACTCTCCACACCTCATGCTTTTTGTACATATAATTGTTCAAGTTATAATAAAACCTTTTCATTTAGCACTTTCAATCCTGACTCGTCTCCCCTCCTTGTCACATATGTTGAGCCAGTTTGTGACACCTCTCACTTCTCACCTCTCACCTCTCACCTGTCTCCGTCTCATCTCTCACCTCTCACCTCTCACCTCTCACCTCTCACCTCTCACCTGTCTCCCTGTCACCTCTCACCTCTGACCTCTCACCTCTCACCTGTCTCCCTCTCACCTGTCTCCTTCTCAGCTCTCACCTCTCACCTGTCTCCCTCTCACCTCTCACTTATCACCTCTCACCTCTGACCTCTCACCTCTCACCTCTCACCTTTAACCTCTCACCTGTCTGCCTCTCACCTCTCAAGTCTCACCTTTCTCCCTCTCCCCTCTCACCTCTCAAGTCTCACCTCTCACTTCTCACCTCTCACCTCTCACCTGTCTCCCTCTCTCCTTGTCACCTCTCACCTCTCACCTGTCTCCCTCTCACCTTTCACCTCTGACCTCTCACCTCTCACCTGTCTCCCTCTCACCTTTCACCTCTGACCTCTCACCTCTCACCTGTCTCCCTCTCACTTCTCACCTCTCACCTCTCACCTGTCTCCCTCTCACCTCTCACTTCTCACCTGTCTCTCTCTCACCTCTCACTTCTCACCTCTCACCTCTCACCTCTCACCTGTCTCCGTCTCATCTCTCACCTCTCACCTCTCACCTCTCACCTCTCACCTGTCTCCCTGTCACCTCTCACCTCTGACCTCTCACCTCTCACCTGTCTCCCTCTCACCTGTCTCCTTCTCAGCTCTCACCTCTCACCTGTCTCCCTCTCACCTCTCACTTATCACCTCTCACCTCTGACCTCTCACCTCTCACCTCTCACCTTTAACCTCTCACCTGTCTGCCTCTCACCTCTCAAGTCTCACCTTTCTCCCTCTCCCCTCTCACCTCTCAAGTCTCACCTCTCACTTCTCACCTCTCACCTCTCACCTGTCTCCCTCTCTCCTTGTCACCTCTCACCTCTCACCTGTCTCCCTCTCACCTTTCACCTCTGACCTCTCACCTCTCACCTGTCTCCCTCTCACCTTTCACCTCTGACCTCTCACCTCTCACCTGTCTCCCTCTCACTTCTCACCTCTCACCTCTCACCTGTCTGCCTCTCACTTCTCACCTCTCACCTCTCACCTGTCTCCCTCTCACCTGTCTCCCTCTCTCCTTCTCACCTGTCTCCCTCTCACCTCTCACCTGTCTCCCTCTCAAGTCTCACCTGTCTCTCTCTCACCTCTCACTTCTCACCTCTCACCTCTCACCTCTCACCTCTCACCTGTCTCCCTCTCACCTCTCACTTCTCACCTCTCACCTCTCACCTCTCACCTGTCTCCGTCTCATCTCTCACCTCTCACCTCTCACCTCTCACCTCTCACCTGTCTCCCTGTCACCTCTCACCTCTGACCTCTCACCTCTCACCTGTCTCCCTCTCACCTGTCTCCTTCTCAGCTCTCACCTCTCACCTGTCTCCCTCTCACCTCTCACTTATCACCTCTCACCTCTGACCTCTCACCTCTCACCTCTCACCTCTCACCTTTAACCTCTCACCTGTCTGCCTCTCACCTCTCAAGTCTCACCTTTCTCCCTCTCCCCTCTCACCTCTCAAGTCTCACCTCTCACTTCTCACCTCTCACCTCTCACCTGTCTCCCTCTCACCTGTCTCTGTCTCACCTCTCACCTCTCACCTGTCTCCCTCTCTCCTTGTCACCTCTCACCTCTCACCTGTCTCCCTCTCACCTTTCACCTCTGACCTCTCACCTCTCACCTGTCTCCCTCTCACCTTTCACCTCTGACCTCTCACCTCTCACCTGTCTCCCTCTCACTTCTCACCTCTCACCTCTCACCTGTCTCCCTCTCACCTGTCTGCCTCTCACTTCTCACCTCTCACCTGTCTCCCTCTCACCTGTCTCCCTCTCTCCTTCTCACCTGTCTCCCTCTCACCTCTCACCTGTCTCCCTCTCACCTCTCAAGTCTCACCTGTCTCTCTCTCACCTCTCACTTCTCACCTCTCACCTCTCACCTCTCACCTCTCACCTGTCTCCCTCTCACCTCTCACTTCTCACCTCTCACCTCTCACCTCTCACCTCTCACCTGTCTCCGTCTCATCTCTCACCTCTCACCTCTCACCTCTCACCTCTCACCTGTCTCCCTGTCACCTCTCACCTCTGACCTCTCACCTCTCACCTGTCTCCCTCTCACCTGTCTCCTTCTCAGCTCTCACCTCTCACCTGTCTCCCTCTCACCTCTCACTTATCACCTCTCACCTCTGACCTCTCACCTCTCACCTCTCACCTCTCACCTTTAACCTCTCACCTGTCTGCCTCTCACCTCTCAAGTCTCACCTTTCTCCCTCTCCCCTCTCACCTCTCAAGTCTCACCTCTCACTTCTCACCTCTCACCTCTCACCTGTCTCCCTCTCACCTGTCTCTGTCTCACCTCTCACCTCTCACCTGTCTCCCTCTCTCCTTGTCACCTCTCACCTCTCACCTGTCTCCCTCTCACCTTTCACCTCTGACCTCTCACCTCTCACCTGTCTCCCTCTCACTTCTCACCTCTCACCTCTCACCTGTCTGCCTCTCACTTCTCACCTCTCACCTCTCACCTGTCTCCCCTCACCTGTCTCCCTCTCTCCTTCTCACCTGTCTCCCTCTCACCTCTCACCTGTCTCCCTCTCACCTCTCAAGTCTCACCTGTCTCTCTCTCACCTCTCACTTCTCACCTCTCACCTCTCACCTCTCACCTCTCACCTGTCTCCCTCTCACCTCTCACTTCTCACCTCTCACCTCTCACCTCTCACCTGTCTCCGTCTCATCTCTCACCTCTCACCTCTCACCTCTCACCTCTCACCTGTCTCCCTGTCACCTCTCACCTCTGACCTCTCACCTCTCACCTGTCTCCCTCTCACCTGTCTCCTTCTCAGCTCTCACCTCTCACCTGTCTCCCTCTCACCTCTCACTTATCACCTCTCACCTCTCACCTTTAACCTCTCACCTGTCTGCCTCTCACCTCTCAAGTCTCACCTTTCTCCCTCTCCCCTCTCACCTCTCAAGTCTCACCTCTCACTTCTCACCTCTCACCTCTCACCTGTCTCCCTCTCACCTGTCTCTGTCTCACCTCTCACCTCTCACCTGTCTCCCTCTCTCCTTGTCACCTCTCACCTCTCACCTGTCTCCCTCTCACCTTTCACCTCTGACCTCTCACCTCTCACCTGTCTCCCTCTCACCTTTCACCTCTGACCTCTCACCTCTCACCTGTCTCCCTCTCACTTCTCACCTCTCACCTCTCACCTGTCTCCCTCTCACCTCTCACCTCTCACCTGTCTCCCTCTCACCTCTCACCTCTCACCTGTCTCCCTCTCACCTCTCACTTCTCACCTCTCACCTCTCACCTCTCACCTGTCTCCCTCTCACCTGTCTCCGTCTCACCTCTCACCTCTCACCTGTCTCCCTCTCTCCTTCTCACCTCTCACCTGTCTCCCTCTCACCTCTCACCTCTCACCTCTCACCTGTCTCCCTCTCACCTCTCACTTCTCACCTCTCACCTCTCACCTCTCACCTCTCACCTGTCTCCCTCTCACCTCTCACTTCTCACCTCTCACCTCTCACCTCTCACCTCTCACCTGTCTCCCTCTCACCTCTCACCTCTCACCTCTCACCTGTCTCCCTCTCACCTGTCTCCTTCTCACCTCTCAGCTCTCACCTCTCACCTGTCTCCCTCTCTCCTTCTCACCTCTCACCTGTCTCCCACTCACCTGTCTCCGTCTCACCTCTCACCTCTCACCTCTCACCTGTCTCCCTCTCTCCTTCTCACCTCTCACCTGTCTCCCTCTGACCTCTCACCTCTCACCTGTCTCCGTCTCACCTCTCAAGTCTCACCTGTCTCCGTCTCACCTCTCAAGTCTCACCTATCTCCCTCTCACCTCTCACCTCTCACCTCTCACTTCTCACCTCTCACCTGTCTCCCTCTCACCTGTCTGCCTCTCACTTCTCACCTCTCACCTCTCACCTGTCTCCCTCTCACCTGTCTCCGTCTCACCTCTCACCTCTCACTTCTCACCTCTCACCTCTCACCTGTCTCCCTCTCACCTGTCTCTGTCTCACCTCTCACCTCTCACCTCTCACCTGTCTCCCTCTCTCCTTCTCACCTCTCACCTCTCACCTGTCTCCCTCTCACCTCTCACCTGTCTCCCTCTCACCTCTCACCTGTCTCCCTCTCACCTCTCAAGTCTCACCTGTCTCTCTCTCACCTCTCACTTCTCACCTCTCACCTCTCACCTCTCACCTCTCACCTGTCTCCCTCTCACCTCTCACTTCTCACCTCTCACCTCTCACCTCTCACCTCTTACCTCTCACCTCTCACCTGTCTCCTTCTCACCTCTCAGCTCTCACCTCTCACCTGTCTCCCTCTCACTTCTCACCTCTCACCTCTCACCTGTCTCCCTCTCACCTGTCTCCGTCTCACCTCTCACCTCTCACCTGTCTCCCTCTCTCCTTCTCACCTCTCACCTGTCTCCCTCTGACCTCTCACCTCTCACCTGTCTCCGTCTCACCTCTCAAGTCTCACCTGTCTCCGTCTCACCTCTCAAGTCTCACCTGTCTCCCTCTCACCTCTCACCTCTCACTTCTCACCTCTCACCTCTCACCTGTCTCCCTCTCACCTGTCTGCCTCTCACTTCTCACCTCTCACCTCTCACCTGTCTCCCTCTCACCTGTCTCCCTCTCTCCTTCTCACCTGTCTCCCTCTCACCTCTCACCTGTCTCCCTCTCACCTCTCAAGTCTCACCTGTCTCTCTCTCACCTCTCACTTCTCACCTCTCACCTGTCTCCCTCTCACCTCTCACTTCTCACCTCTCACCTCTCACCTCTCACCTCTCACCTTTAACCTCTCACCTGTCTGCCTCTCACCTCTCAAGTCTCACCTTTCTCCCTCTCCCCTCTCACCTCTCAAGTCTCACCTCTCACTTCTCACCTCTCACCTCTCACCTGTCTCCCTCTCACCTGTCTCCTTCTCAGCTCTCACCTCTCACCTCTCACCTGTCTCCCTCTCACCTCTCACTTATCACCTCTCACCTCTGACCTCTCACCTCTCACCTCTCACCTCTCACCTTTAACCTCTCACCTGTCTGCCTCTCACCTCTCAAGTCTCACCTTTCTCCCTCTCCCCTCTCACCTCTCAAGTCTCACCTCTCACTTCTCACCTCTCACCTCTCACCTGTCTCCCTCTCACCTGTCTCTGTCTCACCTCTCACCTCTCACCTGTCTCCCTCACTCCTTCTCACCTCTCACCTCTCACCTGTCTCCCTCTCACCTTTCACCTCTGACCTCTCACCTCTCACCTGTCTCCCTCTCACCTTTCACCTCTGACCTCTCACCTCTCACCTGTCTCCCTCTCACTTCTCACCTCTCACCTCTCACCTGTCCCCCTCTCACCTCTCACTTCTCACCTCTCACCTCTCACCTCTCACCTGTCTCCCTCTCACCTGTCTCCTTCTCACCTCTCAGCTCTCACCTCTCACCTGTCTCCCTCTCACTTCTCACCTCTCACCTCTCACCTGTCTCCCTCTCACCTGTCTCCGTCTCACCTCTCACCTCTCACCTCTCACCTGTCTCCCTCTCTCCTTCTCACCTCTCACCTGTCTCCCTCTCACTTCTCACCTCTCACCTCTCACCTGTCCCCCTCTCACCTCTCACTTCTCACCTCTCACCTCTCACCTCTCACCTCTCACCTGTCTCCCTCTCACCTGTCTCCTTCTCACCTCTCAGCTCTCACCTCTCACCTGTCTCCCTCTCACTTCTCACCTCTCACCTCTCACCTGTCTCCCTCTCACCTGTCTCCGTCTCACCTCTCACCTCTCACCTCTCACCTGTCTCCCTCTCTCCTTCTCACCTCTCACCTGTCTCCCTCTCACCTCTCACCTCTCACCTCTCACCTGTCTCCCTCTCACCTCTCACCTCTCACTTCTCACCTCTCACCTCTCACCTCTCACCTCTCACCTGTCTCCCTCTCACCTGTCTCCTTCTCACCTCTCAGCTCTCACCTCTCACCTGTCTCCCTCTCACTTCTCACCTCTCACCTCTCACCTGTCTCCCACTCACCTGTTTCCGTCTCACCTCTCACCTCTCACCTCTCACCTGTCTCCCTCTCTCCTTCTCACCTCTCACCTGTCTCCCTCTGACCTCTCACCTCTCACCTGTCTCCGTCTCACCTTCTCACCTCTCACCTGTCTCCCTCTGACCTCTCACCTCTCACCTGTCTCCGTCTCACCTCTCACCTCTCACCTGTCTCCCTCTCTCCTTCTCACCTCTCACCTGTCTCCCTCTGACCTCTCACCTCTCACCTGTCTCCGTCTCACCTCTCAAGTCTCACTTGTCTCCGTCTCACCTCTCAAGTCTCACCTGTCTAACCCTAACCCTAACCCTCTCACCTGTCTCTGTCTCACCTCTCACCTCTCACCTCTCACCTGTCTCCCTCTCTCCTTCTCACCTCTCACCTCTCACCTGTCTCCCTCTCACCTCTCACCTGTCTCCCTCTCACCTCTCACCTGTCTCCCTCTCACCTCTCAAGTCTCACCTGTCTCTCTCTCACCTCTCACTTCTCACCTCTCACCTCTCACCTCTCACCTCTCACCTGTCTCCCTCTCACCTCTCACTTCTCACCTCTCACCTCTCACCTCTCACCTCTTACCTCTCACCTCTCACCTGTCTCCTTCTCACCTCTCAGCTCTCACCTCTCACCTGTCTCCCTCTCACTTCTCACCTCTCACCTCTCACCTGTCTCCCTCTCACCTGTCTCCGTCTCACCTCTCACCTCTCACCTGTCTCCCTCTCTCCTTCTCACCTCTCACCTGTCTCCCTCTGACCTCTCACCTCTCACCTGTCTCCGTCTCACCTCTCAAGTCTCACCTGTCTCCGTCTCACCTCTCAAGTCTCACCTGTCTCCCTCTCACCTCTCACCTCTCACTTCTCACCTCTCACCTCTCACCTGTCTCCCTCTCACCTGTCTGCCTCTCACTTCTCACCTCTCACCTCTCACCTGTCTCCCTCTCACCTGTCTCCCTCTCTCCTTCTCACCTGTCTCCCTCTCACCTCTCACCTGTCTCCCTCTCACCTCTCAAGTCTCACCTGTCTCTCTCTCACCTCTCACTTCTCACCTCTCACCTGTCTCCCTCTCACCTCTCACTTCTCACCTCTCACCTCTCACCTCTCACCTCTCACCTTTAACCTCTCACCTGTCTGCCTCTCACCTCTCAAGTCTCACCTTTCTCCCTCTCCCCTCTCACCTCTCAAGTCTCACCTCTCACTTCTCACCTCTCACCTCTCACCTGTCTCCCTCTCACCTGTCTCCTTCTCAGCTCTCACCTCTCACCTCTCACCTGTCTCCCTCTCACCTCTCACTTATCACCTCTCACCTCTGACCTCTCACCTCTCACCTCTCACCTCTCACCTTTAACCTCTCACCTGTCTGCCTCTCACCTCTCAAGTCTCACCTTTCTCCCTCTCCCCTCTCACCTCTCAAGTCTCACCTCTCACTTCTCACCTCTCACCTCTCACCTGTCTCCCTCTCACCTGTCTCTGTCTCACCTCTCACCTCTCACCTGTCTCCCTCACTCCTTCTCACCTCTCACCTCTCACCTGTCTCCCTCTCACCTTTCACCTCTGACCTCTCACCTCTCACCTGTCTCCCTCTCACCTTTCACCTCTGACCTCTCACCTCTCACCTGTCTCCCTCTCACTTCTCACCTCTCACCTCTCACCTGTCCCCCTCTCACCTCTCACTTCTCACCTCTCACCTCTCACCTCTCACCTGTCTCCCTCTCACCTGTCTCCTTCTCACCTCTCAGCTCTCACCTCTCACCTGTCTCCCTCTCACTTCTCACCTCTCACCTCTCACCTGTCTCCCTCTCACCTGTCTCCGTCTCACCTCTCACCTCTCACCTCTCACCTGTCTCCCTCTCTCCTTCTCACCTCTCACCTGTCTCCCTCTCACTTCTCACCTCTCACCTCTCACCTGTCCCCCTCTCACCTCTCACTTCTCACCTCTCACCTCTCACCTCTCACCTCTCACCTCTCACCTGTCTCCCTCTCACCTGTCTCCTTCTCACCTCTCAGCTCTCACCTCTCACCTGTCTCCCTCTCACTTCTCACCTCTCACCTCTCACCTGTCTCCCTCTCACCTGTCTCCGTCTCACCTCTCACCTCTCACCTCTCACCTGTCTCCCTCTCTCCTTCTCACCTCTCACCTGTCTCCCTCTCACCTCTCACCTCTCACCTCTCACCTGTCTCCCTCTCACCTCTCACCTCTCACTTCTCACCTCTCACCTCTCACCTCTCACCTCTCACCTGTCTCCCTCTCACCTGTCTCCTTCTCACCTCTCAGCTCTCACCTCTCACCTGTCTCCCTCTCACTTCTCACCTCTCACCTCTCACCTGTCTCCCACTCACCTGTTTCCGTCTCACCTCTCACCTCTCACCTCTCACCTGTCTCCCTCTCTCCTTCTCACCTCTCACCTGTCTCCCTCTGACCTCTCACCTCTCACCTGTCTCCGTCTCACCTTCTCACCTCTCACCTGTCTCCCTCTGACCTCTCACCTCTCACCTGTCTCCGTCTCACCTCTCACCTCTCACCTGTCTCCCTCTCTCCTTCTCACCTCTCACCTGTCTCCCTCTGACCTCTCACCTCTCACCTGTCTCCGTCTCACCTCTCAAGTCTCACTTGTCTCCGTCTCACCTCTCAAGTCTCACCTGTCTAACCCTAACCCTAACCCTCTCACCTGTCTCCCTCTGACCTCTCACCTCTCACCTGTCTCCGTCTCACCTCTCAAGTCTCACCTGTCTCCGTCTCACCTCTCAAGTCTCACCTGTCTCCCTCTCACCTCTCACCTCTCACCTATCACTTCTCACCTCTCACCTCTCACCTCTCACCTTTAACCTCTCACCTGTCTGCCTCTCACCTCTCAAGTCTCACCTGTCTCCCTCTCCCCTCTCACCTCTCAAGTCTCACCTCTCACTTCTCACCTCTCACCTCTCACCTGTCTCCCTCTCACCTGTCTCTGTTTCACCTCTCACCTCTCACCTGTCTACCTCTCACCTGTCTCCCTCTCACCTCTCACCTCTCACTTCTCACCTCTCACCTCTCACCTCTCACCTGTCTCCCTCTCACCTGTCTCCTTCTCACCTCTCAGCTCTCACCTCTCACCTGTCTCCCTCTCACTTCTCACCTCTCACCTCTCACCTGTCTCCCTCTCACCTGTCTCCTTCTCACCTCTCAGCTCTCACCTCTCACCTGTCTCCCTCTCACTTCTCACCTCTCACCTCTCACCTGTCTCCCACTCACCTGTTTCCGTCTCACCTCTCACCTCTCACCTGTCTCCCTCTCTCCTTCTCACCTCTCACCTGTCTCCCTCTGACCTCTCACCTCTCACCTGTCTCCGTCTCACCTCTCACCTGTCTCCCTCTGACCTCTCACCTCTCACCTGTCTCTGTCTCACCTCTCACCTCTCACCTGTCTCCCTCTCTCCTTCTCACCTCTCACCTGTCTCCCTCTGACCTCTCACCTCTCACCTGTCTCCGTCTCACCTCTCAAGTCTCACTTGTCTCCGTCTCACCTCTCAAGTCTCACCTGTCTAACCCTAACCCTAACCCTCTCACCTGTCTCCCTCTGACCTCTCACCTCTCACCTGTCTCCGTCTCACCTCTCAAGTCTCACCTGTCTCCGTCTCACCTCTCAAGTCTCACCTGTCTCCCTCTCACCTCTCACCTCTCACCTCTCACTTCTCACCTCTCACCTCTCACCTCTCACCTTTCACCTGTCTCCCTCTCTCCTTCTCACCTCTCACCTGTCTCCCTCTCACTTCTCACCTCTCACCTCTCACCTGTCCCCCTCTCACCTCTCACTTCTCACCTCTCACCTCTCACCTCTCACCTCTCACCTCTCACCTGTCTCCCTCTCACCTGTCTCCTTCTCACCTCTCAGCTCTCACCTCTCACCTGTCTCCCTCTCACTTCTCACCTCTCACCTCTCACCTGTCTCCCTCTCACCTGTCTCCGTCTCACCTCTCACCTCTCACCTCTCACCTGTCTCCCTCTCTCCTTCTCACCTCTCACCTGTCTCCCTCTCACCTCTCACCTCTCACCTCTCACCTGTCTCCCTCTCACCTCTCACCTCTCACTTCTCACCTCTCACCTCTCACCTCTCACCTCTCACCTGTCTCCCTCTCACCTGTCTCCTTCTCACCTCTCAGCTCTCACCTCTCACCTGTCTCCCTCTCACTTCTCACCTCTCACCTCTCACCTGTCTCCCACTCACCTGTTTCCGTCTCACCTCTCACCTCTCACCTCTCACCTGTCTCCCTCTCTCCTTCTCACCTCTCACCTGTCTCCCTCTGACCTCTCACCTCTCACCTGTCTCCGTCTCACCTTCTCACCTCTCACCTGTCTCCCTCTGACCTCTCACCTCTCACCTGTCTCCGTCTCACCTCTCACCTCTCACCTGTCTCCCTCTCTCCTTCTCACCTCTCACCTGTCTCCCTCTGACCTCTCACCTCTCACCTGTCTCCGTCTCACCTCTCAAGTCTCACTTGTCTCCGTCTCACCTCTCAAGTCTCACCTGTCTAACCCTAACCCTAACCCTCTCACCTGTCTCCCTCTGACCTCTCACCTCTCACCTGTCTCCGTCTCACCTCTCAAGTCTCACCTGTCTCCGTCTCACCTCTCAAGTCTCACCTGTCTCCCTCTCACCTCTCACCTCTCACCTATCACTTCTCACCTCTCACCTCTCACCTCTCACCTTTAACCTCTCACCTGTCTGCCTCTCACCTCTCAAGTCTCACCTGTCTCCCTCTCCCCTCTCACCTCTCAAGTCTCACCTCTCACTTCTCACCTCTCACCTCTCACCTGTCTCCCTCTCACCTGTCTCTGTTTCACCTCTCACCTCTCACCTGTCTACCTCTCACCTGTCTCCCTCTCACCTCTCACCTCTCACTTCTCACCTCTCACCTCTCACCTCTCACCTGTCTCCCTCTCACCTGTCTCCTTCTCACCTCTCAGCTCTCACCTCTCACCTGTCTCCCTCTCACTTCTCACCTCTCACCTCTCACCTGTCTCCCTCTCACCTGTCTCCTTCTCACCTCTCAGCTCTCACCTCTCACCTGTCTCCCTCTCACTTCTCACCTCTCACCTCTCACCTGTCTCCCACTCACCTGTTTCCGTCTCACCTCTCACCTCTCACCTGTCTCCCTCTCTCCTTCTCACCTCTCACCTGTCTCCCTCTGACCTCTCACCTCTCACCTGTCTCCGTCTCACCTCTCACCTGTCTCCCTCTGACCTCTCACCTCTCACCTGTCTCTGTCTCACCTCTCACCTCTCACCTGTCTCCCTCTCTCCTTCTCACCTCTCACCTGTCTCCCTCTGACCTCTCACCTCTCACCTGTCTCCGTCTCACCTCTCAAGTCTCACTTGTCTCCGTCTCACCTCTCAAGTCTCACCTGTCTAACCCTAACCCTAACCCTCTCACCTGTCTCCCTCTGACCTCTCACCTCTCACCTGTCTCCGTCTCACCTCTCAAGTCTCACCTGTCTCCGTCTCACCTCTCAAGTCTCACCTGTCTCCCTCTCACCTCTCACCTCTCACCTCTCACTTCTCACCTCTCACCTCTCACCTCTCACCTTTCACCTTTAACCTCTCACCTGTCTGCCTCTCACCTCTCAAGTCTCACCTGTCTCCCTCTCCCCTCTCACCTCTCAAGTCTCACCTCTCACTTCTCACCTCTCACCTCTCACCTGTCTCCCTCTCACCTGTCTCTGTTTCACCTCTCACCTCTCACCTGTCTCCCTCTCTCCTTCTCACCTCTCACCTCTCACCTGTCTCCCTCTCACCTCTCACCTCTCACCTGTCTCCATCTGACCTCTCACCTCTCACCTGTCTCCGTCTCACCTCTCAAGTCTCACCTGTCTCCCTCTCACTTCTCACCTCTCACTTCTCACCTCTCACCTGTCTGCCTCTCACCTGTCTCCCTCTCACCTCTCACATCTGACCTCTCACCTCTCACCTGTCTCCCTCTCACCTGTCTCCTTCTCACCTCTCAGCTCTCACCTCTCACCTGTCTCCCTCTCACCTCTCACTTATCACCTCTCACCTCTGACCTCTCACCTCTCACCTCTCACCTCTCACCTCTCACCTTTAACCTCTCACCTGTCTCCCTCTCCCCTCTCACCTCTCAAGTCTCACCTCTCAAGTCTCACCTGTTCTCCCACTCACCTGTGCGGGCCCAGATGGAGGTCTGGTTGCTCTGGTCTCCGCTGTGGGTCAGGACCACCACCCTATAGGGGGTGCCGGGTGTCAGCCCATGAAAGGCGCACTGCTGACTGCTGGACTGGACTCGTTGTCTCTCCTGTAATGACTCGTCACCTTGATAGAAGAGGATCTCGTACAGCTCAAAGTCTCCCTCTGGGGGTGACCAGTGGAAAGACAGACTGGTGGTGGTATTGGACATAATGGACAGGTCTGTGACGGCTGCAGGGCCTGATGGGAAGAGGAACAAACATCTGTGACGTGAAGTCTTCATGAGTTCAGTGTGTAAACCTCAGACTAACACAGTAGAAACATGTCTTTCTCGGCCTGTGTCTGAGCAGGAAACAGGAAGACTTACGTGTCCGAGACTCGGCACTGACTGCTGGACTGCGGACACCTCCGCTGGTAGTCTGGACCAGGACTCTGTACTTCTTTCCCGGAATAAGGCTGTGAAACCTGTAGCTGGTACACGCAGCGTCCTGAGAGGAGTTGGACACCAGGAAGCCTCTGTCGTCCAGAACCTGCAGGATGTATCCGTCAGCCACCCCCAGAGCTTCCTGCCAGCTCACCTGGAGGATGCAGGTGGTGTGGAGGTTCTCCACCTGGAGCCCCGTCACCGCTGAGGGGACTGGACACAAGGATTTTCATTTACTAACCACAAGATATCAGCAGAGACTCAAAGTCACTGTCTTTTATAATGTGGGTCATCATTATTCCATCACCAACATACAGCACTGCAGTGTACGAGTGACTACATGTGTGTACAGGTGTGTACAGGTGTGTACAGGGGAACTTAGGGTGCTGTGGTTGAGTGGTACAGCGATTGTCCTCCAACCAGAAGGTCGGCAGTTCAATCCCCCGTCTTCCTCATCTGCATGGCGACCTGGTGTCCTTGGGCAAGATGTTGAACCCCTGAATCACCGGTCATAGAACAATAAGAGCTGCTAATAGCTGCTCTGTATGAATGTGTGTGTGAATGGGTGAATAGAAAACTGGGACGTAAAGAGCTTTGATCGGTCATCAAGACTAGAAAAACGCTCTATAAATACAAACCGTGTGTGTGTGTACAGGAGCATGTAGGTGTGTCCAGCGGTCTGACCTGTGCGTCCTGATGCTGTGATGTTGTTGACCAGCTCTCCGCTCACTGACTGCACTGTCACGTCATACGTCTGTCCAGGCTGCAGGGAGCCAAAGGTCATCTGGTTCTGGTGTTTGAGGACACATCGTACGTCCAGCTGTCTTCGGTCTCTGAACAGAAACACAGAGAACTTGTCCACGTCGCCCTCACCTGGCGTCCAGCTCACCTGCAAACTGCTGCTGTCTCCAGTGTTACTGACGTGGATGTTCTTGACTGTACTGGGAACTGAAGGGACAGAAGGACAGTGTGTGTTGATATCATCTTAACAGCAGAGAACCCCCCCCCCCACGCCATGTGACCTCTGACCTGTGCGGCCTTCTATAAACTGGGCTCTCTGGTTGGGCCCACTGAAGGTTGACACCAGGATCTTGTAAAGACGTCCGGGTGTGAGCGCCGACAGGACACACTCGCCCACGCTGCTGCCGAGCGTGATGGGAGGAAACACCTTCATGTCGTTAAACAGCAGCTGCACCTCGTAGTGATCCACGTCCCCCAGAGCGGCCGACCACCTCACCCTCAGCTCCTCGCTGCCCCCTGCAGCTAGCGCCAGGAAACGCACCCCCGCTGGAACTGGAGCAAAGTCTGAGAGTGAGCTGCTGATTCACAGTGAGTGACACAAAGCTGATTTTCATAATAATAATAATAATAATCTTTACATTCTAAAATTACCACGTGAATGAATCCCCAACATCATGCTGATAAATGACATGCTAATGAGTTACATGCTAATCAGTGGCTGCTGGTTAATACAGGCGCTGGGGCTCCGCCCTCTCCAACCTCCTGAGAGGAAAAAGTCTGTATAGAAATGTTAAACGTAATTATATAATGGAGTGAATGTGGTCCTGTAACTCTTCTACATGACTGCGGCTGCTTTTTAATTGGTTGTTGCAGATTTTCCTTTAATCGAACGTGATTGGTCCAGCCTAGATGGCGTCTCAGGCTCGTCACAGAGTTACTTCCTATGTTGGCTGGCTGGTAAAGTTATGGAGACTTCAGGGGGAGCTGTGGTAAATCTGGTGATTTCTTTACAAAAACACCACAACTAGAAATAAAGATTCAGCAGCAAGTGATGAAGACGAGTTTACACAAGGAGCTTTCTTCTGCTCTGGGGGATGATGCTGCATTATTGATAAAAAAGCTTAACTGCTTAGTTACTACAAAATCCGTTCGGTGGTTAACTGAGCCTGAACAGGGCAGATATCACTCACACGTGCGGCCGTGGGTCGAGGTGCTGGTTTCGTATTTCCCACTGCGGGTGTTAACCAGCACGGTGTAGAGTCGGCCAGGCACCAGGTGGTTAAACACGCACTCGTTCTGCGTCTTCAGCACCGTCTGGTTCTGCAGGAACACATTGTTGTGTTTGATGAACACCTGGTACTGGTCCAGGTCTCCGGCCGCATGACGCCAGTAAATCCTCAGGTAGTCGTCCCGGGCAGCGTGGCTCGCCGTCGGGTTCTGGACCTTTGACGGCTCTGACAGAGGAGAGTGGACTACGGTCAGTGCTGTGAAGTAGGCCAGTGTAGCTACTATAGTGTGTGTGTTAGTGTTACCATGACTATTTAAGATAAAGAACATTTAGAGATCAAGATCCAAGTGGACATATGAACTCAAACCAGGTGTGAAGATTTTAATATTTTAACACTTCAGCCTGACACCACAACGACAAACTAGAAGCTCCACTACAGTGAGTGACTCAGACCCTGAGGCGGGACGACCCCCGGTGGCCCCTCCATGACCTCAAACCCTGGAAATGAAGTTCTTACGCGTCCTTTCCTGGACGAAGGTGTGGTTGAGGTAGTTGCCGCTGCGCGAGCTGATGGAGATGTTGTAGAGTCGTCCGGACACCAGCGAGTTAAAGACACACTCGGGACTGGACTTGGACACAGCCAGCGTGTGAACTGGCTTCTCCCGGTCCCTCAGAGTCACCAGGTAACTGTCCACCTCACCGGCCGCTGGGCGCCACGACACGCTGAGAAAATCTGTACGACCATTATTACTGACCGTCACCTCGCCCACGGCAGCTGGGACTGCAGGCAGAAGAAAAGAGCAGTTATGATCCCTGTGCACTGGGAGACCATAACTTGATCATTTAACAGCTTTGTATAGTAGTGTACAGTATTACAGTGAGAAAAATGAAACACTGACAACATTAAGGCAAAAGTAAAATAAACTGTGGAGCTTTATTCAAACAGTAGAAAGAAAAAAGGTTTCAGGACATTTGTCTGTTTCTAATTGTTTTTTATAACTTACTTACTTTAACTTATATGTAACGTTATAATTTATAACTTCCTGACAAATTACTGGTTATTAATAATATCCTGCTTTCAGATTAACACACACACACACAAACAATCATACACAAAGTGCGTGACAAGTCTGACGTCTAATACAAACTGGAACACAATCACATGTTGTGGTATTGTTTGTTGTTGTGTTGTTATATAACAATACAGAGTGTTCAGTAAAATGTTCATTGTGTATTGTTTACTCGCCCTCGCAGAAACATAAGCTTCGACCAGTGAAGTCACCTCTGACCTCTGTGACCTATGACCTCTGACCTTTGATTGCTTCATCTCTGAGTCCAACTGAAGGTTTGTACCAAATGTGACAAAACTCTAGCCTGAATGCCAGACGAACTTAGCCCCGCCCACAACATTTGAGTTCGGGAAGTTCGGTCTGGAGTCGCTCCGTTGGGGAGACATTATGCCCGAACAGAAACTGTTCAGACCAATCAGATTGTCAGGGCGGGCTTTATACGATGATGGACAGATGATCAACGATAACGTAATCAACCACGTCATCAAAGAGCGTTTGGGTTGAACATGTCTGCTGCTGGAGAGCTGAGAGGTGTAGCTGCTGCCATTGAGTCTGTTTGAGGAGACATCGACAGCCATTCATTTTGAAAGAGGAACAGAGAAATGCCATCAAGGCATTTGTAGATCGAAAAGAGGTTTTTGCCGTCCTTCCAACGGGATTCTGGAAAAGTTTAATTGCTCAGCTGCCCCGATGGTCGCGAAGAAGATGGGACACAATGAAAACCCAGTGGTCATTGTGGTTTCTCCTTCGGTCGCACTCATGGAGGACCAAGTGAAAGAGGCTGGGCGTCACCAGCGGTCGTTGTCAGCTCCTTTTCGGAAGCCCGGAATCCTGGCTCCTGAACGAGAAGTGGAGGGACATGCTAGGCTCCGATGTTTTCAAGCCAACGTTGTAGGTACCGTCGTGGATGAAGTTCATCCAACTTACAAATGGTAAGAGAAAGTCTTGACTGTCTGACTTAGTGAATAACTCACAATGTCGAGATATGAATCAAATGTTGTAAACATAGTGTCATAGGTGTCGACGTAAGTCCGCTTGAGTTCTGTTGACAACAACTATGCGTCGCTTAACATACGTCACATACTAGGTTGCTCTGATTGGTTGTAGGTCTATCCAATAGAGCGTTGAAAGACGCCCCATGGAGCGGTATCACATTGTGACTAGAATTATGAGTATGACGACTTCAGGCTAACGAAACTCCCTCAAGTGGTCCTGAGTCGTATCAACTGAACTAATCATTGATTCTCTGATAAATGCTCTCAGGTCATTGATTCGATCCTGATCAACAGTTCTCAGTTCTGGGGTGGGGTCTTACCGGTGCGTCCCTCTGCCACTGTCTGTCTGGAGGCGTGTCCGGCTCTGACCGTGGTCAACACAACACGGTACAGCGCTCCGGCTCTGAGAGCGTGGAAGGTGACGGCGGTGGAGTTGGCGTCCACGCTCTCATTCTTGATGACGCTGGTGTCGTGGACGAGCAGGAGACGGTACGAGTCCAGATCTCCATACGCTCGTTCCCACAGAGCCTGAAGGCTGTCGATGGTTCCAAGGTTAGAGAGCCTCAGCACGCCGACCTGCGCCGGAGCTGAGAGACACACACACATACATCACACACACAACAATCTCACAAGAACCACACAACCTTCCCCCATTCTTTCCTCCTTTGGAAGAAAAATAGCACCTGTCCGAGCCGTCACAGAGGCCGAGCTGCTCAGGTTTCTGCTGTTGGTCTTCACGGTGACGGTGTAGCGGCGTCCAGACGTCAGGAGGATGAAGGTGCACTCTGTGGAATCCCAGGGGAGGAGCCTTTGAGCCACCTCGGAGGCGGAGTCTGCTTCCCTGACGAGCACAGTGAAGCCCTCCCACTGGCCGATGGGTGGAGTCCACAGGACGCTCAGAGACGTTTGATCCACGTGACGGACGAGAAGCTGCTGCACCGGACGAGGAGCTGCAGGGAATCCATCAACCAAACACATGACTCGTTTAACTTTCAACTCTAAGACACACGATGTTTACTTTTGTAAATATGAACTCACCCAGCTGTCCATAACAGAAGGCCGTATTAACCATAACGCCACTCTGAACCGTGACCTCTGCCCTGTAGAGGCGTCCTGGCACCAGGCCGGGGACGGAGAAGACAAACTGAACGCTCAGTTTATTCACAGTGACGTTCACCAGAACCACCGAGTCATTCCACAGCAGAACGCTGTAGTTCTCCCAGTCTCCTGAGGGGGGCGCCCAGTTGAGCCTCAGTGACCTGCCGTCACCGAGAGGAGACATGGAGAGAGACGACACTGGGCGAGGGACTGACGCACAGCGAGGGGGGGGGGGGGGGCAGTCATTTGAAAATAAGAAAACACAGACCTCAGAGATTTTATCGTGATGATGTCATCAAGTCGTCATAATACACCTGACTAACTCACCGGTTCTCCCTCTGGTCCCGGTCTCCGTACTCTGACCTCCGGCTGTGCTCTTGATTGACAGCTGGTAGCTGCGTCCGGGCGTCAGGCCGCCGAACACCACCCGAGTGACGTCGGGCGGGAGGCGGCGCTGCTGCACCGCTGATCCCAGAGCAGAAAGGGTAAGCAAGTAGAGGTCCACGCCCCCTACAGGTGAGCGCCAGGAGGCGAGCAGCGTGACGCAGCTGCTGTTGTTGTCGAGTGTCAGACGAGTCACAGCTGCAGGAACTGAAACGACATCACGTTTCTTTAACCATCATGAAAGAGTCTGTGTTCAACAGGAGAGGGCCGAGGAGGAAGCCCTGAGGAGCTCCCCTACACCACGTGAAGAGTCTGAGCAAAGTCTAAACACTTCACATCAGTTCTGATTTCTATCTTTACATGGGCGTGTCCATATACAAGGTCTCATTCAAATGTTGCTGTCGCAAAGAATTGTGGGACTTTCATATATGATGTGGTCTAAAAGCCTGGAGCTACACAAACATCCCATAATATGCACCTGTGACAGCCTGTATGGAGGCGGAGCTCTGCAGGCCGACAGCCTGTGTCACCACGCTGACGGTGTAGCGGGTCCCCGGCTGCAGACCGTCCATCTCAGCTGACGTCTCTGTGTTGTGTAGAGAGACGTTCTTCAACAGAACCTCGTCCTGATCCGTCAGCAGAACCACAAACTGCTCGGTTCTGCCCGGACCCGCCCGCCAGGACACCCCCAGGCTGTGTAAGGACGAGGACGCCACCTGGAGGCCGCGGACAGAGGAGGGAGCTGCACGAGGAAGAGGAAGGGATCAGTTCCCTGACATCAGCCAAACTACTTCATTTCATAATTACAAGCACATATGTATAATACATATAATCAGTAATAAAGTCATCTGTGTATATTATATATACATTGATGTCATTAGATTATAGTAATGTGTGTCCAGTATTTTATGGTTCCTGCAAGATTTTTATTATTGAGAAAGATTATAATAATAATAATAATAATAAACATTATTTGAAAAGCTCCTTCCATGCATGAAATGCTCAGTGTTTTACTACAAAATACATAAAAATAAAAACATGTTAAAATCATTTAAAGAAACATATGAACATGTTAAAATGTCCTTTAATAGGAAATGACAGCACAAAGAATAACAAATGTAAGTGTGAGTATAAGATGTGTTTAATGTCTGAAGACTGAACAGAACTTTATCAACTCAAAGTGTAAATAACTTTTATATCAATATTCATATCAACAACTTCTCGCTACCTGTCGTTGCCGTGGTAACGACAGGTGCAGCGCTCTTGTTCCCGGCCGTTGCCACGACGCTGACCGCGTACAGAGAACCAGGAAGCAGCGAGCTGAACCCCGACCGAGGGACCGCCGAGTCCAGGATCCTGGTCCTGGTCCTGGATCCAGAGCTGCTGTCCTCCAGACTCACATCGTACCAGTCCACATGACCGGCAGAGCGAGACCACATCACCGTCAGACCCAAAGAACCATCAGGGACCTGGTCCAGCCGGACCTCCAGACGAGCCGGGCCGACGGGTTCTGAGATCATCAGATATCACGTTTCATCTGGACTTTGAACCTGATCCAGAGCCGGATCCTCTTAACATCCACTCTAACACTTGTCTCATGAAGAAGACACAACATGCAGTTTGTTATCATGACACTGTTCCACTCATCAGACTGTGATCCGGAACCAGAACCTGATTCTGATGGTTCTGGGTCTTACTTTGTCATGGTGACAGTGTGACTCTGGACAGGAAACAGAAAGAAAGGATGGGCAGGACGTGGAGAAGCCTCCCCCCCCCTGGTTTCCTCCATCAGGACACTTCCTGTTTCCTGTTTCAATTCAGTGACGCCTCAAGGCTGTGGTTACCATGACAACAGACACTTCTTAGAAAACAGGAAACAGGAAGTGTCGTCAACCAATCAGGAAGCCACAGACACACACAAACAGACACACACAGACACACAAACAGCTCAGTTTCTGCTGTTGGTTCAGACTTTTTCTTCTTCTTTGTTTGATATGTTGTTGAGTGGAAACGTCAGAGAGCTTCACCTCCATCTGCTCTTCTGTTCTTTCTCTTTCTTTCTACAGAAAGCTTCACCTCCGTCTGCTGTTCTGTTCTTTCTCTTTCTTTCTACAGAGAGCTTCACCTCCGTCTGCTCTTCTGTTCTTTCTCTTTCTTTCTACAGAGAGCTTTCTAAAGTCTTCTGGATCATAGAATGAAGTGTGACGACACGCCTCCTCCTGACCCTGAAGCTGTGAGGTTTGTAGAACCAGGTTTAGAAGGAGGACCTAGAGGCCAGGGTTAGGGTCAGGGTCACTGACATCACGCTGAGGATCCAGGAGGATTAGTGTTTTATATGAAAGCAGAGGAGTCGTATCTCACCATCAGAGTGGAAGATGGACCATGGCCACATGTTTGGAAACAGAGGTTGATGAAGAGTCTGTGATGTTTTTAGATGAAGAAAAGTCTTATGATATAGTTTTATAGTTTGGAAGGATTACTGATTAAATGAAATATGATAGCAGTACTGTTATTGTGTTGATGTGTTCAGTTACATCAGCACGTGTGTGTGTGTGTCCTGGGAGATGATCCTCACATGGGACTGAACTTTATTCACTGATCACTGAATACTGAAGTTTCTATGTAGTCTGACTCTTGTTGAGTTAAGAACAAAGGAAGTTTCTCCTTGTTAACATCTATTGCACAAACTGGGATTTAGGATCATGGAAATAAAATGTGATGATTGATTGACAAATCAAGGAGTGGAGCATCAGTCAATCAATCAATCAAGCATGTGATGTTTTACTTTGATAAGTATGTAAGAGAAGGAGAAAAGAGAAATAGAGGAATTTCAAAGCATTGAGTGCAGAACTTTTATTATTGGAATAGAGAGAATGATCCATTATCTGAAGGAGACGGGATGAGACAGAAGAATTGAATATGACCCAGATAACTGTGATTACACTCCAATACAGTCAGTGACCATCCAGCATTAGAGCAAAGGACAAGAAGAATCTATGCAGGACAGGTTGAGCAGGGAAGAGGAGGCAGATCCATGAGATGGCGCTGGTGCACCTCGGTGTTAGTGGCCACCCGCCAATAAACCCAACAAAGAAGAAGACACTGCCATCTTATGATGAGGATGTAATTTGAAGTCAGAGTCTGTGCAGTCATAGATATATATAAAGGCTAGATGTCTCGGCCAACGGAGTCAAACGTCCGCACATGGCGGCCATCTTGCCACAGGCAGCTCGCCCACCCATAACATTGTGTTGTAGTGGTACGTACTTTTTAAATAACCATAACTTGCTCAACTTTCAACCGATTTTTAAACAGTTTGGTTTTTTATAAAAGTCAGAAATGTAGTTATGACACTGACTTCTTATGAATAATTATGTTATTTTCTAAAAAATAGAATAATGTTCTATATAGGTACAAGATTTCCCTTTACAAATATACATCAAGAATTATTTTATTTTATTTAGTACATTTAGCACATGCCTAAGACATGTTCCACTACCAACACAACATTATGGGTGGGCGAGCAACCTCTGGCAAGATGGCCGCCATGTGCGGACGTTCGACTCCGTTGGCCGGCAACGCGGACGAGACATCTAGCCATTATATAAATATCTATGTGTGCAGTAGTGATCGTGGGCTGGAGCCGGTGTATCGAGGTCCCGCCCATACATGTGTGCAACCAATCAGGAGTCAGACTCATAAATAACTAATTAAAAACAATCAAAACATCAGTGAGATAAGAAGGACCTGAAATGACAGAAACCATCTTTGACAAACATTTATTTAACATCTACTTTGAGCTTTTAGTTTGGTCCATATCCCATCTGCTAACATAGAGGAGGAGGACCAATTTATGAACTATACTGCAGTCAGACTCCAGGGGGCGATGGCGATGATTTGGCTTCACTTCTAGGAACCGTCATGTCGAGCATCTTTATTTACAGTCCGTGGTCAAAACTGACGTAATTTTAGGATCAAATAATCAAAGATTTATAGTTTCTCCACCACATGAAAGACAAGAAGAAGAAGAAGAAGAAGAAGAAGAAGAAGAAGAAGAAGAAGAAGAAGAAGAAGAAGAAGAAGAAGAAGGAGAAGAAGAAGAAGATGAAGAGAAGAAGAGAAGAAGAGAAGAAGAAGAAGACGGGTGAGTTCTTACCTGTACGTACGGACTTGTTGCTCTTCTCGCCGTCCTTCCTTGAAATCACCGTTAACTCATACAAAGTTCCAGGTTCCAGATCTTCCAACCGACAAAGGAAGTCGTTTTCTCCAAAGGCGTCACAGTCACTGGACTCCTCCCCGTTAACCACGCTAAAGTTACAGGACACACCCCCAGTGGTCAGTCCCAGCTCCGCCCAGTGAGAACCAGAGCCGACCTCACTCACGATCACTGAGCAGCGGGAAACCGTCTGAAACAGGAAGTGATGAAAGCTCAGGTGAATGTGACGTCACATTTGATTAAGATCATTGTTAATGTCTCTAACTTCAGATCACGTTTTCTGCTCTGATTACTGGCTTATCCCCTGGAACAGTAGCCAGGCACTTTAACTATGAAAGGCAGGTACTTTTACTGTGAAAGGCAGGTACTTTTACTATGAAAGGCAGGTACTTTTACTTTGAAAGGCAGGTACTTTTACTGTGAAAGGCAGGTACTTTAACTATGAAAGGCTGGTAGTTTTACTTTGAAAGGCAGGTACTTTTACTATGAAAGGCAGCTACACTAACTATGAAAGGCAGGTACTTTTACTGTGAAAGGCAGGTAGTTTTACTTTGAAAGGCAGGTACTTTTACTGTGAAAGGCAGACACCCAGGTGGAGACTTACAGGTGGAGCTGAGCTGAGCTCTGTCGTGATTGGACGAGTGGTCATTATTGCAGTGGCTCTAGTGATGGTGGGGGGTTTGGTGTGGATGGTTTCCATGGAGACAGACGTGGTGACATGCATGGTTTGGATGGTCGTCATCATGGTTTCCGTGGTGACGGATGTGGCGGTGGCGATGCGGGTGTTTGTCGGACTTGTGGGCGGGACCATTGGGTCTGAGGTTGTGATACTCGCAGACGTTGGAGAAGTGGGCAGAGCCGACATGTCTGTAGGGGTGGAGCTCGCCGAGCTTTCTGTCTCTAGCATGAACGTAACTCCAGGTGCATTCTGGGAGAAGGTTGGCATGGCTGGAGAATGCATCTCCATGGTGGAAGTGGAAGCTTGTTGTCTTGATGGAGCTTCAGTCGTGTCGTCATAGTTGAAGGTGAGACCTGTGAAGGACGTGCTTGCGTCAGTCCCTCGATCGGGGACGTTTGTCCACGAAGGACTCTGTGACGTGCCCGTGGTCGTCTCCGTGGTGACCTCCGTCCGACCGTTAGAAGACGACATCGCTGCGACTGACGTCGAAACCTCAGAAGTTAAACCTGTAACCGACCTCCGGGTCTGTGACACCTCCGGGACCACATCCGTCCAAGCTCTGCTGGTTACTGAGTCCGACACGTGTGAGTCTGTGGCATGTGATTCTGTGGCATGTGAGTCTGTGACTTGTGAGTCTGTGACTTGTGAGTCTGTGGAATGTGAGTCTGTGACTTGTGAGTCTGTGACATTTGAGTCTATGACTTGTGAGTTAGTGACTTGTGAGTCTGTGACATGTGAGTCTGTGGCATGTGAGTCTGTGACTTGTGAGTCTGTGACTTGTGAGTCTGTGGAATGTGAGTCTGTGACTTGTGAGTTAGTGACTTGTGAGTCTGGGACATTTGAGTCCGTGGAATGTGAGTCTGTGACTAGTGAGTTAGTGACTTGTGGGTCTGTGACTTGGCAGTCCGTGGCATGTGAGTCTGTGACATGTGTGTCTGTGACTAGTGAGTTAGTGACTTGTGGGTCTGTGACTTGTGAGTCCGTGGCATGTGAGTCTGTGACATGTGTGTCTGTGACTTGTGAGTCTGTGACTTGTGAGTTAGTGACTTGTGAGTCTATGACATTTGAGTCCGTGGAATGTGAGTCTGTGACTAGTGAGTTAGTGACTTGTGAGTATGTGACATGTGTGTCTGTGACTTGTGAGTCTGTTGCATGTGAGGCTGTGACATGTAAGTCTGTGACATGTGAGTTTGTGACATGTGAGGCCGTGGCATGTGAGTCTGTGACATGTGAGTTTGTGACATGTGAGGCCGTGGCATGTGAGTCTGTGACATGTGAGTTTGTGACATGTGAGGCCGTGGCATGTGAGGCCGTGACATCTGAGTCTGTGACATGTGAGTCCATGACATGTGAGTCCATGACATGTGAGTCCATGACATGTGAATCTGTGACATTCAAGTCTGTGACATGTGAGTCCATGACATGTGAGGCTGTGACATGTGAGTCTGTGACATGTGAGTCTGTGACTGCTGGGGCAGTGACATATGAGTCAATGACATTCGAGTCTGTGACATGTGAGTCTGTGACATGTGAGTCTGTGACATGTGAGTCTGTGACATGTGAGTCCATGACATTCGAGTCTGTGACATGTGAGTCTGTGACATGTGAGTCTGTGACATGTGAGTCCATGACATTCGAGTCTGTGACATGTGAGTCTGTGACATGTGAGTCTGTGACATGTGAGTCCATGACATTCGAGTCTGTGACATGTGAGTCTGTGACATGTGAGTCAATGACATTCGAGTCTGTGACATGTGAGTCTGTGACATGTGAGTCTGTGACATGTGAGTCTGTGACATGTGAGTCCATGACATGTGAGTCCATGACATGTATGACGTTTGAGGCTGTGACAGGTGGAGCAGTGACATATGAGTCCATGGCATGTATGACGTTTGAGTCTGTGACATGTGAGTCTGTGACATGTGAGTCCATGGCATGTATGATGTTTGAGTCTGTGACATGTGAGTCTGTGACATGTGAGTCTGTGACATGTGAGTCAATGACATGTGAGTCTGTGACATGTGAGTCTGTGACATGTGAGTCTGTGACATGTGAGTCAGTGATGTTTCGGGCGGTCACACATCTTCTGACTATGTGGTTGTGTGTTGATTCTGTGGTCGCAGGACGTTGTTGCAGTTCACGTGTGGACGAATAGAAGTGGGCGGAGTCTGAAAAAAGAAAATATTTAAAAACACTGTGGAAATATTAAGTAACTTAAAATGGGTTAGGGGAGTACATTTACTTAGTTGAGAGGTTAGTTTAATGCCGTGTAATCACAGTATACTGCTGGGCATGACTGTGTACTGTGACCTCACAGCTGGGCGTGTCCATGTACTGTGACCTCACAGCTGGGCGTGTCCATGTACTGTGACCTCACAGCTGGGCGTGTATATAGAGTTTAAAAGGCTTGTGCACTCACCTGTGTCGGGACATAACGATGTCAGCAGCTCGTTTCCTTCATAGTCCACATCGAACCTCCTCCACCCGGACCCCCTCCACCCAGACGCCTGCAGGGTTCCTTCAACCACCACGCGTGACCCCATTGTCTTCAGGTACATGTGGTGTGTCTCAGCCAATCCAAGCGCTCCCTCGGTGCAGCTCCACCCCGGCGCTCTGCTGCAGGCGCTGAGTTTGGTGAGGCGGGTGTGGGGGGGCAGCTGAGGGCTCCCATTGGCCCAGAGACACCTGGAGGACTGAGTGTGGACCAGTCTGCCCCCACCTGTCCACGCCCACTGGTAGGCGGGGTTAGTGACATCACACCGTCCCAGAATGATGACCTGACTTTGTGTCGTGAGACAAAACCTCCAGGGGGCGACAGTGATGAGGAAACCAGCTGTGAGGAAATCATCATCTTCATCATTATCTTGATCATCATTCATAGAAAAGATGAATTGATGATAATGATGATGAAGAAGCTGATGATGATGAAAATAAAGATCGAGATGAAGATGATGCAAAAAAAGATGGGGATGAAGGTGATGATCTAGAGCTTCATTCTAACAAAGGAACAGAACAGGAAGCTGTACGGGTTCTAACAGAGAAACAGACAGTGTTGTGAACTAGTTCAAAGTTCAGTTCCTACATTTTAGCTAGACCTCAGATAATATGAACGTGTTCACCGTTCAAATTCATTATTTGTAATTGAGTTGCGTTCAGTTCATCGTTCTCATAAAAACAAACGTGTTCAACACTCGAAACAGAACATGAGGTTGTAAAGGTTCTAACAGAGAAAACGAACACAAGGTTGTAAAGGTTCTAACGGAGAAACAGAACACAAGGTTGTAAAGGTTCTAACAGAACACGAGGTTGTAAAGGGTTCTAACAGAGAAACAGAACACAAGGTTGTAAAGGTTGTAACAGAGAAACAGAACACAAGGTTATAAAGGTTCTAACAGAACACAAGGTTGTAAAGATTCTAACAGAGAAACAGAACATGAGGTTGTAATGGTTCTAACAGAGAAACAGAACACAGGGTTATAAAGATTCTAACAGAACACAAGGTTGTAAAGGTTCTAGCAGAACATGAGGTTGTAAAGGTTGTAACAGAGAAATAGAACACAAAATTATAAAAGTTCTAACAGAACACAAGGTTGTAAAGGTTCTAACAGAGAAACAGAACACAAAGTTATAAAGGTTCTAACAGAACACGAGGTTGTAAAGGGTTCTAACAGAGAAACAGAACACAAGGTTGTAAAGGTTGTAACAGAGAAACAGAACACAAGGTTATAAAGGTTCTAACAGAACACAAGGTTGTAAAGGTTCTAACAGGCGGATGAGTACATGAGGTTGTAATGGTTCTAACAGAGAAACAGAACACAGGGTTATAAAGGTTCTAACAGAACACAGGGTTATAAAGGTTCTAACAGAACAAGAGGTTGTAAAGGTTCTAACAGAGAAACAGAACATGAGGTTGTAAAGGTTCTAACAGAGAAACAGAACACAAGGTTGTAAAGGTTGTAACAGAGAAACAGAACACAAGGTTATAAAGGTTCTAACAGAACACAAGGTTGTAAAGGTTCTAACAGGCGGATGAGTACATGAGGTTGTAATGGTTCTAACAGAGAAACAGAACACAGGGTTATAAAGGTTCTAACAGAACACAGGGTTATAAAGGTTCTAACAGAACAAGAGGTTGTAAAGGTTCTAACAGAGAAACAGAACATGAGGTTGTAAAGGTTCTAGCAGAACACGAGGTTGTAAAGGTTCTAATAGAACATGAGGTTGTAAAGGTTCTAACAGAACACAAGGTTGTAAAGGTTCTAACAGGGAAACAGTACATGAGGTTATAAAGGTTCTAACAGAGAAACAGAACACGAGGTTGTAAAGGTTCTAACAGAGAAACAGAACACAAAGTTATAAAGGTTCTAACAGAGAAACAGAACACAAAGTTATAAAGGTTCTAACAGAACACAAGGTTGTAAAGATTCTAACAGAGAAACAGAACACAAGGTTATAAAGGTTATAACAGAACACAAGATTGTAAAGGTTCGAACAGAGAAACAGAACACAGGGTTATAAAGATTCTAACAGAAAACAAGGTTGTAAAGGTTCTAACAGAACACGAGGTTGTAAAGGTTCTAGCAGAACATGAGGTTGTAAAGGTTCTAACAGAACACGAGGTTGTAAAGGTTCTAGCAGAACATGAGGTTGTAAAGGTTCTAACAGAGAAACAGAACACAAGGTTGTAAAGGTTCTAACAGAGAAACAGAACACAAGTTTATAAAGGTTCTAACAGAACACAAGGTTGTAAAGGTTCTAACAGAGAAACAGAACATGAGGTTGTAATGGTTCTAACAGAGAAACAGAACACAGGGTTATAAAGGTTCTAACAGAACACAAGGTTGTAAAGGTTCTAACAGAGAAACAGTACATGAGGTTGTAATGGTTCTAACAGAGAAACAGAACACAGGGTTATGAAGGTTCTAACAGAACACAGGGTTATAAAGGTTCTAACAGAACACGAGGTTGTAAAGGTTCTAACAGAGAAACAGAACATGAGGTTGTAAAGGTTCTAGCAGAACACAAGGTTGTAAAGGTTCTAATATAACACAAGGTTGTAAAGGTTCTAACAGAGAAACAGTACATGAGGTTGTAAAGGTTCTAACAGAGAAACAGAACATGAGGTTGTAAAGGTTCTAGCAGAACACTAGGTTGTAAAGGATCTAATAGAACACAAGGTTGGAAAGGTTCTAACAGAGAAACAGAACACAAAGTTATAAAGGTTCTAACAGAACACAAGGTTGTAAAGGTTCTAACAGAGAAACAGAACACAAGGTTATAAAGGTTCTAACAGAACACAAGGTTGTAAAGATTCTAACAGAGAAACAGAACATGAGGTTGTAATGGTTCTAACAGAGAAACAGAACACAGGGTTTTAAAGATTCTAACAGAACACAAGGTTGTAAAGGTTCTAACAGAACATGAGGTTGTAAAGGTTCTAGCAGAACATGAGGTTGTAAAGGTTCTAACAGAACATGAGGTTGTAAAGGTTCTAACAGAACACGAGGTTGTAAAGGGTTCTAACAGAGAAACAGAACACAAGGTTGTAAAGGTTGTAACAGAGAAACAGAACACAAGGTTATAAAGGTTCTAACAGAACACAAGGTTGTAAAGATTCTAACAGAGAAACAGAACATGAGGTTGTAATGGTTCTAACAGAGAAACAGAACACAGGGTTATAAAGATTCTAACAGAACACAAGGTTGTAAAGGTTCTAGCAGAACATGAGGTTGTAAAGGTTGTAACAGAGAAACAGAACACAAAATTATAAAAGTTCTAACAGAACACAAGGTTGTAAAGGTTCTAACAGAGAAACAGAACACAAAGTTATAAAGGTTCTAACAGAGAAACAGAACACAAAGTTATAAAGGTTCTAACAGAACACAAGGTTGTAAAGATTCTAACAGAGAAACAGAACACAAGGTTATAAAGGTTTTAACAGAACACAAGATTGTAAAGGTTCTAACAGAGAAACAGAACACAGGGTTATAAAGATTCTAACAGAAAACAAGGTTGTAAAGGTTCTAACAGAACACGAGGTTGTAAAGGTTCTAGCAGAACATGAGGTTGTAAAGGTTCTAACAGAACACGAGGTTGTAAAGGTTCTAGCAGAACATGAGGTTGTAAAGGTTCTAACAGAGAAACAGAACACAAGGTTGTAAAGGTTCTAACAGAGAAACAGAACACAAGGTTATAAAGGTTCTAACAGAACACAAGGTTGTAAAGGTTCTAACAGAGAAACAGAACACGAGGTTGTAATGGTTCTAACAGAGAAACAGAACACAGGGTTATAAAGATTCTAACAGAACACAAGGTTGTAAAGGTTCTAACAGAACATGAGGTTGTAAAGGTTCTAGCAGAACATTAGGTTGTAAAGGTTCTAACAGAACATGAGGTTGTAAAGGTTCTAACAGAACACAAGGTTGTAAAGGTTCTAACAGAGAAACAGAACACAAGGTTATAAAGGTTCTAACAGAACACGAGGTTGTAAAGGTTCTAACAGAGAAACAGAACACGAGGTTGTAAAGGTTCTAACAGAACATGAGGTTGTAAAGGTTCTAACAGAACACGAGGTTGTAAAGGTTCTAACAGAGAAACAGAACACAAGGTTATAAAGGTTCTAACAGAACACAAGGTTGTAAAGATTCTAACAGAGAAACAGAACATGAGGTTGTAATGGTTCTAACAGAGAAACAGAACACAGGGTTATAAAGATTCTAACAGAACACAAGGTTGTAAAGGTTCTAGCAGAACATGAGGTTGTAAAGGTTCTAACAGAGAAACAGAACACAGGGTTGTAAAGGTTCTAACAGAACACAAGGTTGTAAAGGTTATAACAGAGAAACAGAACACGAGGTTGTAAAGGTTCTAACAGAACACAAGATTGTAAAGGTTCTACTCCCTGTTCCTCATCATGTCAGACGTGTACTCACACACTTGGCTGAAGCTCAGGAGCAGAACCAGCTTCAGAACGTCCATGTTTCAGAGTTTTTCACATGAAGTGAAGCGTTGCAGGGAAACTGGTCTGAAACAGGAAACAGTCCAAGAGCTGCTTCCTTCTATTGTTTCACTGTGAAGGAAATACCACGCTCAATCCTTAAAGAGGAGGAGACATTCACAGGCTCATAACATATTGGTAACATGTTGATTAGTCGCACACACACATTATCATTATTGTCACGCTATACAACATCCTAATGGGATATGCAGTTCTGGGTAAAGGCATGAACCTCCTGACCTTCTGCTACTGTGGAGCAATGGTTCCACTCTGACCTCTGACCTCCTGAGACCAGACAACGTAGCAGTGATGAATATGTGTCAGTGGATAGTTGTGGTGAAGGATGATTTATATTTATTGGTGGACCTACGTTCAGACCCTCACCATCCAGGTACAGAGCAGGTCTGACCACCTCTTTGTTAATAGAGCCCTGGAGAACGTTGTCTCAATCAGCTGTGAGAGTTTCCTGTTTACTCCTCTCCTGTGGAATCATCTCAGTTTCAGTTCTGGAGGCAGACTCCCTCTCCATGTTTACGATTCAAACCTTCCCTTAGGATATAGTTTGAGTCCGAGCTGGTCCAAGTTTGTCTTAGACCTTAATTCTGCGGCTGTAGGTCTAGAAGGGGCAGTGTGGCCTAGTGGTTAGAGTTGTGGTTCTTCGACAAGGTTGCCGGTTCAAACCCCACGCTCTACCATTTGCATGCCTAAGTGTCCTTGGCAAGATACTGAACCCCTAAATGGCCCCTCATGAATGTTGAGTGTACTAATTGTAAGTCGCTTTGGACAAAAGCGTCAGCTAAATGAAATGTAATGAAATGTAGACACGTGACACAGGGAGGTTCTCTTTCCTCTTCATCACATTAACGTCTCATTCTATTTAATACGATTTATGGCTCTTTACATAGATCGAGGCTTTATTATTGTTGTTGCTATCATAAATAACATCTGTACACATAAACTGGTCTGAAACATGATATTGCTCCTGGTCACCCCCCCAGTCTGACTCCCCCCCCCCCCCCCCCCCCCCCCACACACACACTGACTCTGTTTCTCAGTCATCAGTGCTGCTGTTGTTGTTGAACTGTCGGTTTCTCTATAATTTTTAAGGTCTTGACCTTCTATGTAAAGAGCCTTGAGTAAATATAGAAAATGATTTGATGTTATACAATTAAAACTGAACACTATAGACCAGGGGTCTTCAAAGTTTTTCAGGGAAAGGACCCCAAAACTGGTAGAGAGGTGGAGCAGGGACACCCTACTATATATATTGTATAAAATAGTTTTTTATATTAAACTGGGCCTAGTGCCATATATAAACATAGCTACCCTGTTATTGCGCATTCAATACTTAGCTATTCAAATATAATACGGGTGCATATTTTCATGTTTTTAATTTAAATATGTGCAAGGTACAGGGTGGCCATGCCACTGCCATGTATAAACATACATCTTGCATACAACACTGAGCTATTAAACTAATTCACAGATTCATGTTTTTATTTTAAAGACATGTAGAAGAGACAGTGAATCCTAAAGCAATCTGTGGATGCCACACATGAGTGAGATGTCGGACCCTGATGGGAAGCACACAACTTATCTAACCTTGGACGGATTGAGGTTGTCAGGCGGATGGTCTAAACAGCCTCTCAATATGTTGGATGAATGTTAATGTATATTTAAAGACATTTATATTTGTGGAAAAAATTCGTTAGAGAATAAATCAAAAATTATAAAAATATAAAAAATTGTCTAATCAACAAAACATTTCACGACCCCCCTGCAGTTCCTCCTGTTGAAGACCTCTGCTATAGAGAAACCAACAGTTCCCACAATGAGCAGCTGAGAGAAAAGAAGACGAGCTGAGTCGACCTCGTTACCGACTCGACTTCTTCTTCAGTGTTTATCGGTCGGATCCAGTCTGCAGCAGCATCCTGCTGTCAGCTGATGGAGGACTCCAGTCACATGACCAAGAAAATCTAAGCACTGAGCTTTTCTTCTGTATAAATACATAAAACATTCACTTTCCTTCCTCTTGTCCAGACAGATCCTCCCTGTTCTGATCTGTGTAAACACGATTCGATATAAATGATGTGATTGACAGTTGGTTTAATGAGCCTCTTGTTTCCAGGAGAGAACTCTGATATCACATCTGCTTCATTTCCAGATGTGACAGATTTCTGTGATTCATCAGTTTAAATTAAGACCGTGTAAGTTACTGATCAACAGCGCCCCCTGCAGACACATGGCGATTAACTGTCGGTCGCTTGTATGATGAATGTTTTCAATGTAAAAACAAAGTGAATCAATGTGTTGACTGAGACGTCCCACGAGATATTACCCATGATCCTCTGCTTCCTGACCCTGAAGAGCTGCAGCTGTAACAAATCCGCAAAACTGAATTCTTCATACTTCAGTTTCCTGCTGAACATTGGAGATAAACTCTGGTTTTCAATAGCTTCAGTGTTTTTAACTGATCTCAGTTCAGCTTTCTCTTCAGCTGGTTGTGTCTGTGACTCTCAGTCAGTTGTTCTCACAGGAGATGGAACCCACTCAGCAGCGTCACAGAGAACAGACGCTCAGGGAGAGAAGAGGAAACTAATGTTCACACAGAGGAAAAACACTCAAGACTCTTTTTGATTAGAAAATAATTTAATAACATTTGATCCAAAAGAAACACCAGCAGGAGGCGCTCTCCTCCTTGCTAATACTCTTTAATGATTTTATGGCAGAAACAAACCAAAAGGACAAATTTCACATGGGATCACGTTGGCGAGTCACTTGTGTTTAAAGATGAAGACGCCGCCGCTCAGCGTGGATCAGTCTCAGTCACTCACAGGAAATACTACACAGGCAGCAGCTGGATCAATAAGCACTAATTACTTTGATCACGTTAACAAAATAAAAGTCTTCTTTTTCCTCTGGGACACAAAAAGACAACGTGCAGCAGGGGGGTGGTGGGGTGGTGGGGGGCTGGGGGGGTCAAACACAGCCCCCCGCCCCCCAGATGAGTTAAAATAAGAGGGTAAATGAATCCAAATGAAAAGAGAGAAACAGAAGAAGGGAGGACATGAAGAGAGACACCGTCCCTCTGCTCGATACTTACGTTCAGACATTATCTCGTCTCACGCCATGAGCACACCAGACGTCCTGCAGGGGGCGCAGCCTCCAAGTCAGTCTTACCTCGTCTGTCTCATTCAATCCTCTGCAGCCAATCAGCTGCTTTCTTTTTACTGCTGACGACGAGAGTCCGTCACAGCTGATGACATCACTGATCTCCTCCCTGCGCTTGACGCACCACTAAACTCACGCCCACTTGACCACAGCGGTCGACGAGTGTCTTCAACCTAGAAGAGGCGGCGCCCTGAGCCGCCTCAAACAGCAGGCGCTGCAGGGAGGAGAGGAGGGGTCAGCAGGGAACACGGGTTCATATGTTAACACGTTTGATATCACACACATATCATGTGACTCACACTGATGTCATAATTACTGTGTGACCACAAACATCTACAGTCACATGACATCATGTGATCAGCACCAGACAGCGAGTGAAAACCGGAGCACAGACGTGTGTTTGCGTGTGTGATTACACGTGTGTTGACGTGTTCAAGAGGAAGTGAAGGTGTGAATTACATGTTTCCACAGGGCGGCACACAGAGGAAGGTTCTGAAGAGCCTGATGATAGAGGAGTCGCACCTACAAAATAAAATAAAATTACAATTAAATAAGGATTAAAATAAATTAAAGTAATACAAAATAAAATTCTATAAAATATAATAAAAATACACAAAATAAAATGAAAATAAAATGTAACTGAAACCCAATAACAATAAATGATCCAAGTCGGGTTTAGTGGTGTCGACTTCTCACAAACACATTATCTAAAGCGTTACATGTTACAGTGGATGGAGAGAAACATCCTGCAGGGGAACAGACAAGATTCATCATCATCAGCAACTTCACACACGTTTCAAGAGCTTACAGAAAACTCTGTTAACCCCCCCCCCCCCGTCACTCGCTCACCTCACATGACTCCTGGAGCTCCGTCTCCATGGCGATCGCTCTATACGCGCACACACAACACGTTTCAGTTCAAAGGATTTTTATTACACACACACACACGCACGCACGCACGAAGGCACGCACGCACGCACGCACGCACGCACGCACGCACGCACGCACGCACACGCACACGCACGCACACACTTACATTTTCCAGTGCGTTAAACTCTTTGGAAAGTTACTTGTCAACATCCGAGTCTGAAACTTCACATGTTCAATGTTTCCATCCTGCCACTCGACAAACAGCAACCTGAGAAAACAACAGAGCAGACACACAACTGACACACAACTGACACACATCACACCTCAGAGTGTATGTGTGTGTGTGTGTGTGTGTGTGTGTGTGTGTACCTTAGGCTCAGTTCAGTGTTGGTGGGCATGGCATATCTCAGTCTCTCCATCACAGGTGCATGTTGGGACTGTGGCAGACGGTTCAGATAAAGAGTAACCACCTGTCAGACATGAACAGATGCTCATGAGCAAGGCACTGGTCCTGTTTGTGTGTTAGTACTGAGAGGTCCCTCAGGATTACATCACGTCCAACAAGATTTTGACCATTAAACACTACAATATACATTTTCTGCATATTTAAAAAAACCTTCTGTTCATATGCCCACACACGGGCCACAGACGGGCCACAGACGGGCCACAGACGGGCCACAGACGGGCCACAGACGGGCCACAGACGGGCCACAGACGGGCCACAGACGGGCCACAGACGGGCCACAGACGGGCCACAGACGGGCCACAGACGGGCCACACTCCTCCTCCAGAGAAGTGGAGGATGGACAGACAGCGGCTCACTGACCTGGTTGTGGAAGCGGTAGCAGTTCCAGAACTCTGCTGGGTTGAAGGGCAGCTCCAGGCGGGAGGGGACGGTGCTCAGGCAGCGCTGCACCAGATGGGAGAACTGTCCTGATGGAGCACGGCTCTGCTGACTGACGCTGAACATCAGGTAACTGGCAACAGGAAACAGACACAGGTCAAAGGTCATTCAGCTGCGATCTAATACCGGTGTTAATCTGCAGAGAAACTCACTCCAGCCACAGGGTGTGCAGCTCCTCCAGCTGCAGGGGGGAACCCAGCGCCCTCTCAAAGGCGTCTGTCGTCTGCTCCACAGAACCGTGCAGCCACTGCCAGCGACTGAACAATTACACAACGTCACAACTTCACCTCAGAGAGCGACACAACTACAAAGCTCAGGAAACTGCAGCGACACGGCGAATAGTCATCCTACAGCAACACTGATGAAAACTGTCAGTAGATTCTGTTCTATCTAAAAGGATTACATCACTGCTACACACACAGACACACACCAGTGAACGAGGTGCAGGTAGGGCGTCTGCTGGTTGACTTGCTCCTGAAGATCCTTTTTGACAATGGGACTTCTCAGAAGCTCCTCGCTGGGAAAACCGAGGATGTGACTGAAGGAAAAAAGACGGAAAAAACTAACTTGCACTCGTCTGACGTCAGAAGCTCAACATGTTTAACCTTCGACCTCAGGACTTCAGTCCACAGCTTGAATCCACGTACCGGAGAACATCCACAGGTTTCCTCTGACTCTGTTCGTCCTCGCAGAGCGACAAGATGAACCCTCGGAACAGAGGAGCCACGGCACTCGACTTCTCCTGAGGAACCAACATGCACACGCTCTGTCCTTAAAGTGACAACGAATGGAACATGGTGACATTCATATGGAGCACAGGGGGAGGAGTTTCAGAATTTACCCAAATATGTCCTGCCATATTGTTGTATATTTTTCTCTGATTTTAGATTTGACCAACCTGAAAAAGGTTTGATTGCAAAACAAAGCACATCCACTTCTGAGCTCACCTGAGTCATGAGGAACTTGCAGGAGTGATAGAACACCTCTGCGTTGTTGGGACACTCGGCCAGAGCGTGCAGCCACATGCTGACCGCCTGGTCGCCGTTACCTTTCCTGATGTGGAGGTCGGCCAGAGCGTCTCGCAGAGCGCAGGACTCAGGACAGAGCTCCAGCAGAGACTCACACAGAGCAACAGCCTCGTCGTACCTGCAGCGAGGAGATGGATGGAAGGTTAAGAAGCAGTTTGGGAGTTCAGTCCCAGTTTGAACCGGCAGCAGCCGCTCACCTCTGCAGCAGTTTGTTGAGGAAGATGAGGTTGTTGTGAAGAGGAAGACAAGCCAGCGTCCTCTCGCTCTGGGACAGAGACTTGTCGGTGCACCGGTGGATGGCATCTGAGGAGGGAAACACCAAGGTGAGACCTGAACCTGGATCAGAAGCTGGTGAATGGCCCCCCCGACCAGGGGGCCTCTAGCCTCTGTACCTTGAAAGAGAGCGATGAGGATGTCGAGTGGCGTGCTGATGTCCTGTGCTGATCTCCACGGCAGCAGGAAGGACTCTCTGCTCACCAGCCTGGACGGACCGGACTCGACCGGGTCACAGAGGCCGGACGGCAGCCGGTCGAACTCCGTCAGGTGGATGTAGGACAGCCACACCAGCGCCCGGTCTCTGGCCGTCAGGTGCTCGGCAATACTCTGCTCGTCAGCTGATTTCAAAGCATTCTGAAAAAACACAAAACAAGAGTTTTAGAGACGGAGCTTTGATCTTTGAGCGTCTGGGTTCACACGGGACTGACAGATCGAGAGACGGGTGAGACGGGTGAGAGAGGTGAGACAATCACATGGGTGAGGGAGGTGAGACAGTCACATGGGTGAGGGAGGTGAGACAGTCACATGGGTGAGGGAGGTGAGACAGTCACATGGGTGAGGGAGGTGAGACAGTCACATGGGTGAGGGAGGTGAGACAGTCACATGGGTGAGGGAGGTGAGACGAGTGAGAGAGGTGAGACAGTCACATGGGTGAGGGAGGTGAGACAGTCACATGGGTGAGGGAGGTGAGATAGTCACATGGGTGAGGGAGGTGAGACAGTCACATGGGTGAGAGAGGTGAGACAGTCACATGGGTGAGAGAGGTGAGACAGTCACATGGGTGAGAGAGGTGAGACAGTCACATGGGTGAGGGAGGTGAGACAGTCACATGGGTGAGGGAGGTGAGACAGTCAGAAGGGTGAGGGAGGTGAGACAGTCACATGGGTGAGGGAGGTGAGACAGTCACATGGGTGAGGGAGGTGAGACAGTCACATGGGTGAGAGAGGTGAGACAGTCACATGGGTGAGGGAGGTGAGACGAGTGAGAGAGGTGAGACAGTCACATGGGTGAGGGAGGTGAGACAGTCACATGGGTGAGGGAGGTGAGACAGTCAGACGGGTGAGACAGTCAGACGGGAGAGGGAGGTGAGACAGTCAGACGAGAGAGGGAGGTGAGACAGTCAGACGGGAGAGGGAGGTGAGACAGTCAGACGGGTGAGACAGTCAGACGGGAGAGGGAGGTGAGACAGTCAGACGGGAGAGGGAGGTGAGACAGTCACCTGCAGGATGGCGAGCGCGCCCTCCATCCGGCCGGTGAACAGGTGGAGCTGGACTCTGTAGAGCAGCGCCTCCATCAGCTGGAAGGACAGTTTGTCTGTGAGTCGTGCCGACGCCTCCGTCAACAGGAAGTGCAGCAGACGATCACAGACATAGTCCCGCCCCTCGAAGGAGCTCTCCAGGTTCAGGTACTGCAGGAGGACGTCATAGGGTTAGGGTGACACGAGTCACACGAGGACAGATTTCAAGCTACACCCTGACGATGATTCCAGCACTTACGTTCCACCACACTCTGTAGTCGGGGGCGTGCTCCACAGCCATCTCACACATCTCCTGCACCTCCTCCCTGCTGCCCCGCCTGGAGAACAGGGACAGGTAGTGGCTCCACACCTCCGGGTCGTCACAGTTACTCTCCAGAGCACGGGACAGCGTGTTGAGGGCGGCCTCCAAACTCTCACCTGCTGACCTGCAGACCAACACACGTCCGCACATGGTGTGACACAACACGAGCTGGAGGGACCAACACACATCCGCACATGGTGTGACACAACACGAGCTGGAGGGACCAACACACATCCGCACATGGTGTGACACACGTACGTTTCACTCTGACTCAGGTACTTGAAGGCCAGTTTGATCCACAGCTGCGTGTCTCCAGGGTTCTCCAGGACGCTGCTCTCCAGGTTGGACAGGTCGTCCGTCTCACTGTCAAAGTAACGCTTGTCTTCTGACGTGATGCACACGTCTGCGGTCGAGTGGCTGATCTGAGTGCGGTCGTCTGTACCAACACAAACAGTCACGAGTGAGTCACCTGCTGCAGAACAACCTGAGGAACATCTTCTACCTGGGATCTCTGGACAGACTAGAACTCACCGGGTCTTCCAGGTGAGATGTGTCCGGGTGCGGCTTCGTGCTCGCTGTCGTCTTCAGGCCCGAGGCCGGACTGGGCCGACGGCTTGGGCCTCCACCTCCTCACGTCCTTACACGTGGTGAACGGAGGAACTGCAGAACAAGAAGAGGCCAGAGGTCAGATGAGAAGAACCAGTCTGATGAGGAGTGAGAGAAGACGAGGGGACGAACCGTGGCGCTTGCTCTCGTTGACCTTGCTGACGAGGAGGACGGCCTTCTGGTCCACGCCCATCCGGTCTTTGTTTGTGCCAAACAGCTTCTTCATGTATTTCTCTACAACCACAGACAAACACATTAGACTCTGACATCGGTGAACTGACAGGATCCGTTCCCTGGGGTAGGGTTAGGTTAGGGTCAGGGTCAGGTAAGGGTCAGGTCAGGTTAGGTTAGGGTCAGGTCAGGGTCAGGTCACGGTCAGGTTAGGGTCAGGGTCAGGTCAGGGTCAGGTCAGGTCAGGTTAGGTTAGGGTCAGGGTCAAGTTAGGTTAGGGTCAGGTCAGGGTCAGGTCACGGTCAGGGTCAGGTCAGGGTCAGGTCAGGGTCAGGTCAGGGTCAGGTCACGGTCAGGGTCAGGGTCAGGGTCAGGGTCAGGTCAGGGTCAGGTCACGGTCAGGGTCAGGGTCAGGGTCAGGTCAGGGTCAGGTCACGGTCAGGGTCAGGGTCAGGGTCAGGGTCAGGTCACGGTCAGGGTGTCACCTGTGGCGATACCGACGTCGTCGTCCGAGCTGCTCTCAGAACAGCCAATCAGAGACAAACTGTACGACAGAATATCCGTGAAGAGTTGGTTGGCCGTCAGGGAGCAGTTTCTCATGTGCTGCCTGCAGGGGGAGACAGAGACGTTAGACAGCTCAGAGACCACGCCCACAGACAATCCACAACTCCGATCAATCACCGACCATCTGCAGTCGTCGTCGTTGCAGGTTCCTGTGAGGTCGAACCGGCAGAAGCACTTCCTGGGCTCGATGGCGTTGCTGTACGTGACGGAGCTCAGCGATAACTTCTCCTTGGTCCTGTAATACGGACTGAACCTGACACACAACAGCGCCCCCTGTATGTCAAACAGCTGCTCACTTCAACAAATCATAATCACAGTGATTCACATGACGACACATTCAACTTCAGTCAAAGTGCGTGTCGCCAGTTTGTTGTCAGCGTGTCGCCTGCGTGTCGCTAGCGTGTCGTCAGCGTGTCACTAGCGTGTCGTCAGTTTGTTGTCAGCGTGTCGCCTGCGTGTCGCTAGCGTGTCGTCAGCGTGTCACTAGCGTGTCGTCAGTTTGTTGTCAGCGTGTCGCCTGCGTGTCGCTAGCGTGTCGTCAGCGTGTCACTAGCGTGTCGTCAGTTTGTTGTCAGCGTGTCGCCTGCGTGTCGCTAGCGTGTCGTCAGCGTGTCACTAGCGTGTCGTCAGTTTGTTGTCAGCGTGTCGCCTGCGTGTCGCTAGCGTGTTGTCAGCGTGTCGCCTGCGTGTCACTAGCGTGTCGTCAGCATGTCACTAGCGTGTCGTCAGTTTGTTGTCAGTGTGTTGCCTGCGTGTCACTAGCGTGTCGTCAGCGTGTCGCCAGCGTGTCACCAGTTTGTTGTCAGCGTGTCACCAGCGTGTCGTCAGTTTGTTGTCAGCGTGTCGCCTGCGTGTCGCTAGCGTGTTGTCAGCGTGTCGCCTGCGTGTCGTCAGCGTGTCGTCAGTTTGTTGTCAGCGTGTCGCCTGCGTGTCGCTAGCGTGTTGTCAGCGTGTCGCCTGCGTGTCGTCAGCGTGTCGTCAGTTTGTTGTCAGCGTGTCGCCTGCGTGTCGCTAGCGTGATGTCAGCGTGTTGTCAGCGTGTCGCCTGCGTGTCGTCAGCATGTCACTAGCGTGTCGTCAGCATGTCACTAGCGTGTCGTCAGTTTGTTGTCAGTGTGTTGCCTGCGTGTCACTAGCGTGTCGTCAGCGTGTCGCCAGCGTGTCACTAGCGTGTCGTCAGCATGTCACTAGCGTGTCGTCAGTTTGTTGTCAGCGTGTCACCAGCGTGTCGCCAGTTTGTTGTCAGCGTGTCGCCTGCGTGTCGCTAGCGTGTTGTCAGCGTGTCGCCTGCGTGTCGCTAGCGTGTTGTCAGCGTGTCACTAGCGTGTCGTCAGTTTGTTGTCAGCGTGTCGCCTGCGTGTCGCTAGCGTGTTGTCAGCGTGTCGTCTGCGTGTCACTAGCGTGTCGTCAGCGTGTCACTAGCGTGTCGTCAGTTTGTTGTCAGCGTGTCGCCTGCGTGTCGCTAGCGTGTTGTCAGCATGTCGTCTGCGTGTCACTAGCGTGTCGTCAGCGTGTCACTAGCGTGTCGTCAGTTTGTTGTCAGCGTGTCGCCTGCGTGTCGCTAGCGTGTTGTCAGCGTGTCGTCTGCGTGTCACTAGCGTGTCGTCAGCGTGTCACTAGCGTGTCGTCAGTTTGTTGTCAGCGTGTCGCCTGCGTGTCACTAGCGTGTCGTCAGCATGTCACTAGCGTGTCGCCAGTTTGTTGTCAGCGTGTCGCCTGCGTGTCGCTAGCGTGTCGTCAGCATGTCACTAGCGTGTCGTCAGTTTGTTGTCAGTGTGTTGCCTGCGTGTCGCTAGCGTGTCGTCAGCGTGTCGCCAGTTTGTTGTCAGCGTGTCGCCTGCGTGTCACTAGCGTGTCGCCAGCGTGTCGTCAGCGTGTAGCCTACCTATAGGACTTGAAAACCAGTAGTGGGCTGTGGTACGGTCCAAAGGGAACAGGTTTCAGCTCTGGACTTCCTGACGGACTTGAGGTGGTGTCCACCTCCATGGAAACCTCCTGCAGGGACAGAAGACTGCGTCAGAGGAACAACCACCACGTTCTGACTCTATCTTCTGTGACACCATCATTTTGAATAGATAACAAGCAGCTGCAGTGCTGATTGGACCATCTTCTTTCACCTGTCCACTGGGGGCGTGGTCTATGTGCTGTCCCAGTTTGTGCAGCTCGCTCTGCAGCAGCTCTCCGAGCCGGGCCTGCTGCCGGTGCCGGAGCTTCAGAGCATCCAGGTCCAGCCCCGTCAGCGTCTCTGCAGGAGCCTCGCAGCCGCTCGGAGTCTTGGCAGGTTTGGAGCTGCTGTCTTTAGCCGGCGTGGAGCTCAGCTGCTCCAGGTTGGGTTTGGTGAAGGAGCAGCTGGACTGACGGAGCGAGTGGCGCCGGGGGCCTCGAGCAGCGGCGGCGGCGGCGGGTGTAGGCGCAGGTTCGGGTTCGTCGACCTCCGCTACGTCTTCGCTGTCTAGTGTGAGTTTGTCCTGGGTGAGGTCGTGCAGGGAAGGCTGGGGAAGGGGGAAGGGACTGGAGGAGGGGGGGGCCTGGGCCTGAGGGTCCGGAGGGGTGGGGGCTCGTGCCGGCGGCTCCGATTGGCCCTTGTGGTGCAGCGCCTGGGCCTCCTTCAGCCTCTGGATCTTCAGAGCGTACTCAGACTCCAGCTGCTGCAGCCACTGCTTCTGAGCAATCAGCTCCGCAAAGTGACGCTCCGAGCCGCGGGGGGGGGCGTCCACCCGCTGCAGCTTCCTGACCTGAGGACAGAAGACGCTTCAGGTCAGTCTGTCGGTCTGTCAGTCACCTGTCTGTCTGTCTGTCTGTCACCTGTCTGTTACCTGTCAGTCAGTCACCTGTCTGTCACCTGTCTGTCACCTGTCAGTCAGTCACCTGTCTGTCTGTCTGTCACCTGTCTGTCACCTGTCTGTCTGTCTGTCACCTGTCTGTCACCTGTCAGTCACCTGTCAGTCACCTGTCTGTCTGTCTGTCACCTGTCAGTCACCTGTCTGTCTGTCTGTCACCTGTCAGTCACCTGTCTGTCTGTCTGTCACCTGTCAGTCACCTGTCTGTCTGTCTGTGCGTCACCTGTCTGTCTGTGCGTCACCTGTCTGTCTGTGCGTCACCTGTCTGTCTGTGCGTCACCTGTCTGTCTGTGCGTCACCTGTCTGTCTGTGTGTCACCTGTCTGTCTGTGTGTCACCTGTCTGTCTGTGCGTCACCTGTCTGTCTGTGTGTCACCTGTCTGTCACCTGTCTGTCACCTGTCTGTCACCTGTCTGTCACCTGTCTGTCACCTGTCTGTCACCTGTCTGTCTGTCACCTGCCTGTCACCTGCCTGTCACCTGCCTGTCACCTGCCTGTCACCTGCCTGTCACCTGCCTGTCACCTGCCTGTCACCTGTCTGTCACCTGTCTGTCTGTCACCTGCCTGCCTGTCTGTCACCTGAATTTCACGCAAACTAGAGGACAGACTTCCAGAGGTGTGTATGAGAGTTTTACTTTATTACCCACCCCCTAAACCAGTATCTAGAGCCGCCCCCTAAACCAGTATCTAGAGCCACCCCCAAACCAGTATCTCGAGCCGCCCCCTAAACCAGTATCTAGAGCCTCCCCCCAAACCAGTATCTAGAGCCGCGACTCACAACAAGTGCAAAGAAACAAACCCACAACAACAGGAATCAAGAAAGTACAAGTTCTTCAAAAATAGAGCCAAACTACAAAGTGCTATAATTAGGTGCTACTACCCTAACCCTTTTTTTTTAGTGAGGCTGGCCAATTTAAAATGGTGATCTAGACCAACCACCTAAACCAGTATCTAGTCCTAAACCAGTATCTAGTCCCACCTCTAAACCAGTATCTAGACCCACCCCTTAAACCAGCATCTAGACCCAGACCCTGTGCCAGGATCTAGACCCAGACCCCTGAACCAGGATCTAGATCCACCCCCTAAACCAGCATCTAGACCCACCCCCTAAACCAGGATCTAGACCCACACCCCTGAACCAGGATCTAGACCCACACCCCTGAACCAGGATCTAGACCCACACCCCTGAACCAGGATCTAGACCCACACCCCTGAACCAGGATCTAGACCCCGCCCCGTACGGCCTGGATATTTCTCTATGCCCCATGTCCCCCTCGTTGCTGGAGGAGGAGCAGTAGATAAGAGGTCACTCACAGGGGTTTGGTTCAGGTCAGATTTGCGTTTGGATCCTCGTCCAGCCGCCAGCTGAGCCTGGGCCAGTTCCTGCTCCAGCCTGGCAGCCAGACTCTTCTTGATGGACACCCGATGTTCAACACGATGCACCTGCACAGAGCAACAGAGGTCAGAGATCCAGTGTCTCTGGGGGGTGGGGGCAAACCGAACCTTTGGAGGTCTACCTGTTCCTGCAGCTTCTTGAGGAGGGTCTTGTTGGCACTGACGATCTTCTCTGAGGCCAGCAGCTGCTCTCTCAATTTGATGACTTTGGCCTCGGCGACCTTCAGAGACTCTTTCTTCTTCAGCTCCTGCTGCAGCAGATGTCTGAGGACGGCCTCATCTCTCTGCAGCAGCTCCCTGTGACAGGACAGAACCACTTGTTCAGCAGCTGCTCTGTGAGCAGGACACTACACGCGACACACGGACTTCCTGGTCTCAGGTGGCATCTTGAGTTAATTTTGTGTCCTCCACCCTCAGTCAGTGTAACTGTGTACATTAACGCTTCTTCTCCAGACGAGTTCTTTCTCTTTCTAGATTTCCTGGATCAGACACTGCTTGCTGAGGGAGCCCTCCCTCCAGCTGCGCTGACGTCTCACCTGTTCTTGTTGAGTCTCTGCTCGGCCTCACTCAGCTTCGCCTCCACTGTCATCCTCGCTGATAGATCGATCACAGACTCGGTCAAAGCAGGGCTGGAGCTCCAAGGACTCTTGTCCTTCAACATCTTCTGCTTTTCCCTGCTGTGAACCGTGAGGAAACATTTCACACTTCAGTCTTTGAAAGCTCCGGACCATTCCACAGCGTTTCTAACAAATGTGTTTGGTACCTGGCGATTTCCTCTTTGAGCTGACGGTACTCTGCCTTCTTTGCTTCAGGTAAAGCCTCTGGAGTTCTGACGGGGTTGTTCTCCTTCTCAGATCCTGAGGCTCCTTTAGGCTTCGCTGCCTGGATACACCCGAGACAAGAATTCACATGTAACACGTCCAGTGCCCTCAGACACATGTTTTCAAATGTATCGTCCATATAAAGCACATTTCTCTCATCACAGACTTAACAAAGGGACTGACACGTCCACACCTCTCACACCAGTTTAATCTTTCAAATACTTTATTTCCCATTGTATTATCCAGCTCCCTGAAAAGGTGGCTGACCTCCACCGTCCTCCTGGCTTCTTTGATCATGAACTCCAGTCCACCGAACACCGTCTGTGTGGAGCTGCAGGCGTCCACGTCCGAGTCACTGTCGTCTGAATCATTGAGTGAAACCACCACCGACTTGTGTCTGGGCAGCTGCAGGAAACAGGAGCACGCACACCAGGCTCAGACAAATGGCTTGTGGTAGTGTGTAGGTATAAAACAGATGTGCTGTCAGGGTCTTACCACCAGCGGTGCTCTGGGGGGGTGTCCTCTGGTGAACTTGTTGGTCCGTGGCTGCGACACCGTGTTCAGGCTGACGGTGCTCAGGTTCCCTCTGGGTGGCAGCGGAACACCTCCAGGGGGCTGGCAGCCGGGGGAGGGGGGACCACTGGAGCTCGTCTCCTGGAGGGAAGAAGAGTTTCACAGACGTGACACAGCAGCACCACTTGGTGGTCACAGTAAATAATACAAAAAGTAAATGAATAAAATAGAAAGTCGGTCAGTTTAATGTTAAATATGATCAGTGGCTGTTTGCAGTTCACCACTGGTCCTCTGTTTATTCAGAGTTTAGTGATAACGTATCACAGGTCCAAGTCAAACTACATTCAGACTGGACCCCGAAGTGTGAAGGCGATAAGATGAGCGTTCTCCAGATACTAGAGACATGGAAACCGAGTTTAGAAACAATACTCGAGTACTTCAGTACAGAGGAAAGGAGCGCCTGAGCTAAGCCCCGCCCTCTCGCCTGATTGGTCACACACCTCATTCACTGCCACCCTCTTGTTGGCCATGGACATGAGACACGTCTCCCTCAGCAGCATCTCCTCTTCCTCCTCCTCGTCAGCCAACAGAGGTTTTGGGGGGGGGTCCAGCTCATCTGGTGGAGGGGGGAGAGGCGGAGGCGGGGGAGGAAGAGCGGACAAAATGGGGGAGAGGAAAGCCTGAGAGAAATCCTGAAAGAGACAGAGACACGTGTGTTACATGAATGTGTTTCACATAGAACTGAATAATAAAGCTTTAAATTTCATTTAATTTCAGTTCAATATTTATGGATATAAAACTTCTTGATCAGGTTTCACACAGAACTAGTCAACCTCAGATTGATATAATGTTTGTAAAGATTTGTGAGGAGTTTAAATCCTCGGACGGAAAAACTCTTCTTCTCATCTATCTTTTTTATCTTGAGACCATTTTTGTCCGAATCATCCTTCTCCAGTTTCACGAGTCTGAGGAAGCGTACCAGTCCGAACTGAGCCGGGTCCGTCACATACAGAGACACCTGAGAGAAACATCCTGGACCTTCAGGGCTGAACGACACGCGTGTTGGAGACGGGACTGAAACACAAACCACATGATGATGAAGTAGAGAACAGGATTATGAAACAGTGACCTTCAGCCTCTTCAGCCTCGTCGGCTCACCTGGTGAACCGGTCTCACTGTCGGTGTCCATCGCCACCTCGTCATAGTTGTCATATTGGTAGAGGTTCCCTGAGGCGTCCAGGCCCGGCTTACCCGTGGACTTCCTGTGTTCACGGTCCCTGGACTGAGGGATGGAGAAACACTTGTTACTGGTTTTGACCAGCTGAGATCGGTGGACTGGTTTCGACAGGTCAACATAGAGTTTATGCATTGACACTCTTACCTTACTGTGCGTGCTCATCTTCCCCCCCACCAGCTTCATGAAGCGGTTGTACTGCTCGTCCTGGTTGGACAGGTCGCGGATTCTGCGGATCTCCTCCTCTCGTTTGCGTCGCTCGTCCTCGTCCTGCCGTCGTTTCTCCTCCTGCTGTCGCTGCTGCTGCAGTTTCCATGTCCTCAGCTGCTGCTTCCTGAATGCCTGCTTCGCCACCGAGCCTGGGAGCCGATGTGAGGGAACACAGAAGACAAGGATGAGTTTGTTAACCCGCTTCGACAGAACCAACCACAACACCACCATCGGAAACTCGTGATGTTTGGATTCTTCTCACCTGGACTGATCATCTTCTTGGTCACGTGAGGTTTTCCTGGTGTGCGCCCTCTGTCCTGCAGAGCTTTGGGACCAGGTTTCAGACTCTGTTTGAGCCTGTCTCTCTCAGGGGGTCGGTTGCCGATCTGGGTTCTGTCTCGGTCCCTGTCCAGAGGTCTGGACCGAGCTCTATTCCTCTGTGCAGCGGCAGCAGCAGCAGCGGAGGAAACTGACCGGGTGGTCACTCTCTGTCTGGTGGCCGGGGCGGCCCCGGGGCTGGGGCCAGGTTTCTTCTCCTGAGTGGCTCGAGTGATCCGGTCTTTACTCTTCTTCATCACCTGCTGCTCTTTCTGCTGCCACTTCTTACTGGCTGACTGCAGAGCGAGGAGACGCAGCTGCAGCTCTGACAGCTCCTCCTCCTCCACCTTCACCACGGGCTGAGAACAAAACAAAGTCAGACTGAGTTTCAACAGATGCAGACTCTCACAGCAGTCAGCGGACACCCCGGGGAGGTCAGTCCCACCTTGTCAGGAGAGACGGCAGAGTCCTCGCTGGACGCCGACGACTCTCTGCAGCAGGAGCAAATCTTTTTATGTTTGTCCTTCTCGTCTCTGTCGGTTTCTTCGCTGCAGCACGAACAGTTTTTCTCCTCGGCCTCAGGTTCAGGCCTCGGTTCTGTTCCTCCTCCATCTTCTCCTGTTTGTTCTTCCTCACCTGGAAAAACCACACAGCTCAAACTCAACTCCAGCTTTACGATCCCGTCACTTTGTTTGTCTGAAGATTGAAACTCTGATCTCAGGACTGCTCCTCCAAACAAAGATCAAATCAAAAAGCATTGATTCTTCATAGCGAACAAATTGAAGTTAAATCATCAGTCTATCAATTCTCAAAAACGTTGCTGATGAATTGAAATCTTGAGACGCTGATTTGATTTATTTTAATGTTGTTTAATGAACCATCGTCCGATTCGTTGATTTTTGTAACTTTAGCCTGAAAGTGATAAGATTATCAGAATAGTTTTTACTAAGTTGACATTTTATTTCTCACCCTGTTTCTCTGCCCCGCCCCCTGGGCCTGCCTCGCTCTGTTTGTCCTTCAGCTCGTCCAGGAGAGCGGGAGCCGGCAGTTTCTGACGCAATGGTTTGATGTTGAACGCCTGGAACACCTTCCTCTCCAGCTCCGTTGCCTCCTCGCCTCCTGCCAGACTAGGAGCCGCCTCAGGCTCTGGTCTGGTCTCTGTGATGCTGGCCGTGTGGTCGAGGACCTCCTCTCTGGCGGGCGAGGCTTTGGGCTCCAGGGCCATGGTCTCCTCTTTGCGGATGCACTCCAGCTCCAGCTGAATCTGCTTGTACTTGCACAGAAGGTCCTCGAAGGATTCGTCAACACTCTTCTCTGCTTTGGAAACAGAGTGAGTCGCTTTCCTCGTCTGATTCCGGCCCTGAAGCTTCTCTGAGAAAAACATCAAGGACGGACAAACATGGTTTCCACGTGGTCCCCCTGAAAGGTTCGAACCATTAACCTTCTGTCTTCAAAACGTTAACTTTCAATTCACAACAGGAAGTCAAACATCTAATGGTTTTTAATCAAATTAAACACATGTGGTTCACCGAGCAGCTGGAGCCTGTATGACGAATGATGAGTGGATGAATGTGTTAACCTGTAGAGGTCAGAGGTCGTCAGTCATTTATATGTGATGACAACAAAGATTTGTATCTAAAAAAAACTCTGAATGGGTTAGTGGTCAGATCTCACATCACCCCAGATCCAGACCACTTACACATTCTCTGCTGGACTACACTCAGACCTGGTCTGTGTCGGAATACATGTGTAGAGAGTCTGGATCCTCAGGCTCTGCTTGTGGTCCAGGCACAGATCCTGGACCCTGACTCTCTATATTCAGCGGTGACAGAGAAGGATACGTTTTCTCGACGGAGAGTCGGTCTTGTTACCGTGACTCTCTCCGAGTCCGTAGCGACCGACCGGGGCTCTGCAGCCGGGGCCTCCCCCTCCCCTGCTGCCTCGACTCCAGGCTCCACGTCCACCGTTCGGCATGACCCGGTGCCTGAACCTGCCCAGGGCTCCGTGGCTCCGCTCCCAGAAGCTGGACCGCGGGCTGGGCTCGCCGCGAGGACCGAGTCCCGGCGGCGGCGGCAGAGGAGGCGGAAGCGGAGAGGGAGGCCGATCGGGCCCGCTCGGCCCGCACTGTTGCCGCAGAGCCGGGGGGAAAGGACCGTGTCCATGAGCTCCGAGGTTGTACGGCATCCGGAGGCGGAAGTCCGGCGGCGGGTGGCCCATGCGAGGCAGCATGTGCGGGTGTTGGCGAGGCTTCCGTGTTCTCGGAGGAGCCGCTCCGCCCGGCCTGCTACCCTCCCCCCGCCGGAGAGGCACACTCTCCTCGGTTTCATCATCGCAGATCTCTCCGTCTTCGAGCTCCCCCTCCTCGGGGGGAGACCGGGTCACCTCCATGCGGACTCGAGCCAGACAGACTGAGATCACCGGAGCCCGACGATCATTCCACCGGACCACAAACCGTCAAACAAACTGAGACTAGGTTCCGGTCACCGTCTTCTTCTTCTCTGCATCCGCTGCTGCTTCTTCTTCTCTGATGGACAAGTACCGCGAGACAACACGAGACCTGACGAGAAGGGAAGAGGGAGGAACACACACACACACACACACACACACACACACACACACACACACACACACACACACACACACACACACACACACACAAAAGCAGAGGTTACATTTCCCTACCTGCATGAGTGTGTCTGTGTTTGGGACTAATTAATGCATCTTAATCTTAATCTTCTTCTTCCTCTCCTTAATAATTATAACATCAATAATAATACTAATGGTAATTATGATCAGAGTTATTATTATTACATGAAGTAGAACACTTCCGTTATATTGTATAATTAATCATTTACTTCGGTGACATTTTGAATTCACTATTGTTTCAATACAGTTTTATTTAAAGGTTTAAATTAATACAAAAGTGAATTATAAAATAAACATGTGGGCGGAGCTATGTACCGGAAGCCGACTTGTCCCTTTTGTTTGGGACGTTGACAGGCACGTGAGCTGCTGACGTCATCAGGAGTCAGGGAGACAACATGGCGGCGGACTCGGTGCAGAAGGTAAGAACCTCTGTATCTCCCTTCCCTCAGTGGAACCGCTCACCGGACACAGCTGCCGGTTCAGCGGACACACGTTCCCAGCACGATCCACCGATAGCAGCTGTGCTAACCGGAGCTACAGCGGACACCGGAAGCCGCAGTCTGCCGCTAGCTGCCGCCTCCAGCCGCATCTGGACCCCGAGTGGCCGCGGACATGCTAACAGCTAACAGCGCAATCACGGTTGTTGACAGGCCACTGTTGTGATGTAATATCCGCCGCAGTCACATCTGGACAGCACCGGAAACCACCGACGGTCACACCGAGTCGGTGTAACCGGGATAAGACAGAAGCTGGTGTCAGTCCAGCTGTCAGACTCAGGACTGGACTTCAGGTCTGGTCTTCAGGTCTGGTCCTTAGGTTCTGGACTTCAGGTCAGGACTTCAGGTCTGGTCCCCGGGGTCTGGACTTCAGGTCTGGTTCTCGGGTTCTAAACTTCAGGTCTGGAATTCAGGTCTGGTCCTTGACTTCAGGTCTGGACTTCAGATCTGGTCCTTGGGTTCTGGCCTTCAGGTCCGTTCCTCGGTCTCTGAACTTCAGGTCAGGACTTCAGGTCTAGTCCCCGGGGTCTGGACTTCAGGCCTGGTTCTCGGGTTCTGAACTTCAGGTCTGGAATTCAGGTCTGGTCCTCGACTTCAGGTCTGGACTTCAGATCTGGTCCTTGGGTTCTGGACTTCAGGTCCGTTCCTCGGTCTCTGAACTTCAGGTCTGGTCCTCGGGTTCTGAACTTAGTGGATCCGATCTTGATGGTGGATCAGGATCTTGCTGGTTGCTGACCAGAGACTCTGATGCAGCAGGACTGATTGACATATAGTATTGAAGTTATCCTTCAAGATGTCTACCCTCATCAATGCTGCTGAAAACTTTAATCCTGATGATGTTTTCCTACACGTGACATCTGTTGACTTGTGTCCATCCTGGGAGACGGGTCCTCACATGTGTCTCTGAGGTTTCTGTGTATTTGTACCTGTTAAAAGTTTTTTAGTAGTTTGTCCTGACTCTTGTTGAGGGTGAAGGACAGAGGATGTCAATCAATCAATCAATGGACCTGAAATCCAGAACCCAAGGACCAGATCTGAAGTCCAGACCTGAAGTCGAGGACCAGATCTGAATTCCAGACCTGAAGTTCAGAACCCAAGAACCAGACCTGAAGACCGGACCTGAAGGCCAGAACATGAGGACCAGATCTGAAGTCGAGGGCCAAACCTGAAGTCCAGACATCAATCAATCAATCAATCAAATTTTATTTGTATAGCCCATATTCACAAATCACAATTTGTCTCATAGGGCTAGTGGGACATCAGAATCTGATTCTGATTCTGATTCAGGTCTGGTCCTCGGGTTCTGAACTTCAGGTCTGGACTTCGGTCTGGTCCTCGGGTTGTGAACTGCAGGTCTGGACTTCCGGTCTAGTCCTTGGGTTCTGAACTTCAGGTCTGGATTTCAGGTCTAGTCCTCGGGTACTGAACTTAAGGTCTGGACTTCAGGCCTGGTCCTCAGGCTCTGAACTTCAGGTCGGGGCCTTAAGTTTTGGACTTCAGGTCTTGACTTCAAGGTCTGGTCCTCGGGCTGGTCTTCAGGTCTGGTCCTCGGGCTCTGAAGGTCTGAACAGGATCCTTCACATTAAAAACACTAATATGACCCTCAATGTGATTCTTGAACTCGAGGCTGAACTCCGTCTCCTGTGTGTTCGGCAGCAGGATGAATCTCTGAAGCTCTTTATTATATTTCACATTTTCTCTGACAATATTCATGATGAAAACAATTCGACTGCGGATTCAGTGGAAGGAAGTTGTGTTCATATGAGACATGTTCTACACCGTGTGCACAACTACAGGGCTCTCGCTCAGTCCAAAATGTGAATAAAACTCAAACCTGAATATTTAGCAAAGTAAAAGTACGGTTTTGTCTTTCTTAGGAGAATATCTATGTGTTTACAGTTATTGGGCAACTATTATTGTTCAGTATTATGATGCAACTAATTGAAAAACTAATTTCCCATCTCACTTTATTTTCATCTGTTAAAGTGAGAATGATTAACAAACAACTCAAAATGTACATATTAACATTTAAAAAAAAAATTAGCGAGCACCTTAGCCTCCCTTCTTTTCAATAACAGTAATAAGCCTCCATTTATGGATTCTGTCCGTTTCTTGATCTGCTGACGATCAACTTGTTGTGCGGCAGCAACCAGGGCCTCCAACAGGGCCCACGAGTTCTCCATAGGGTTCAGGTCCGGTGAGGAAGGGGACATGGGGTTCAGGTCCGGTGAGGAAAGGGACATGGAGTTCAGGTCCGGTGAGGAAGGGGTAATGGGGTTCAGGTCCGGTGAGGAAGGGGACATGGGGTTCAGGTCCGGTGAGGAAGGGGTAATGGGGTTCAGGTCCGGTGAGGAAGGGGACATGGGGTTCAGGTCCGGTTAGGAAGGGGACATGGGGTTCAGGTCCGGTGAGGAAGGGGTAATGGGGTTCAGGTCCGGTTAGGAAGGGGACATGGGGTTCAGGTCCGGTGAGGAAGGGGACATGGGGTTCAGGTCCGGCGAGGAAGGGGTAATGGGGTTCAGGTCCAGTGAGGAAGGGGACATGGGGTTCAGGTCCGGTTAGGAAGGGGACATGGGGTTCAGGTCCGGTGAGGAAGGGGACATGGGGTTCAGGTCCGGTGAGGAAGGGGACATGGGGTTCAGGTCCGGTGAGGAACAGGACATGGGGTTCAGTTCCGGTGAGGAAGGGGACATGGGGTTCAGGTCTGGTAAGGAAGGGGTAATGGGGTTCAGGTCCTGTGAGGAAGGGGACATGGGGTTCAGGTCCGGTGAGGAAGGGGTAATGGGTTCAGGTCCGGTTAGGAAGGGGACATGGGGTTCAGGTCCGGTGAGGAAGGGGACATGGGGTTCAGGTCCGGTGAGGAAGGGGACATGGGGTTCAGGTCCGGTGAGGAAGAGGACATGGGGTTCAGTTCCGGTGAGGAAGGGGACATGGGGTTCAGGTCCGGTGAGGAAGGGGACATGGGGTTCAGTTCCGGTGAGGAAGGGGACATGGGGTTCAGGTCCGGTGAGGAAGGGGACATGGGGTTCAGGTCCGGTGAGGAAGGGGTAATGGGGTTCAGGTCCGGTGAGGAAGGGGACATGGGGTTCAGTTCCGGTGAGGAAGGGGACATGGGGTTCAGGTCCGGTGAGGAAGGGGTAATGGGGTTCAGGTCCGGTGAGGAAGGGGACATGGGGTTCAGGTCCGGTGAGGAAGGGGTAATGGGGTTCAGGTCCGGTGAGGAAGGGGACATGGGGTTCAGGTCCGGTTAGGAAGGGGACATGGGGTTCAGGTCCGGTGAGGAAGGGGTAATGGGGTTCAGGTCCGGTGAGGAAGGGGACATGGGGTTCAGGTCCGGTGAGGAAGGGGACATGGGGTTCAGGTCCGGTGAGGAAGGGGTAATGGGGTTCAGGTCCGGTGAGGAAGGGGACATGGGGTTCAGGTCCGGTTAGGAAGGGGACATGGGGTTCAGGTCCGGTGAGGAAGGGGTAATGGGGTTCAGGTCCGGTGAGGAAGGGGACATGGGGTTCAGGTCCGGTTAGGAAGGGGACATGGGGTTCAGGTCCGGTGAGGAAGGGGACATGGGGTTCAGGTCCGGCGAGGAAGGGGTAATGGGGTTCAGGTCCGGTGAGGAAGGGGACATGGGGTTCAGGTCCGGTTAGGAAGGGGACATGGGGTTCAGGTCCGGTGAGGAAGGGGACATGGGGTTCAGGTCCGGTGAGGAAGGGGACATGGGGTTCAGGTCCGGTGAGGAAGAGGACATGGGGTTCAGTTCCGGTGAGGAAGGGGACATGGGGTTCAGGTCTGGTAAGGAAGGGGTAATGGGGTTCAGGTCCTGTGAGGAAGGGGACATGGGGTTCAGGTCCGGTGAGGAAGGGGTAATGGGTTCAGGTCCGGTTAGGAAGGGGACATGGGGTTCAGGTCCGGTGAGGAAGGGGACATGGGGTTCAGGTCCGGTGAGGAAGGGGACATGGGGTTCAGGTCCGGTGAGGAAGAGGACATGGGGTTCAGTTCCGGTGAGGAAGGGGACATGGGGTTCAGGTCCGGTGAGGAAGGGGACATGGGGTTCAGGTCCGGTGAGGAAGAGGACATGGGGTTCAGTTCCGGTGAGGAAGGGGACATGGGGTTCAGGTCCGGTGAGGAAGGGGTAATGGGGTTCAGGTCCGGTGAGGAAGGGGACATGGGGTTCAGTTCCGGTGAGGAAGGGGACATGGGGTTCAGGTCCGGTGAGGAAGGGGTAATGGGGTTCAGGTCCGGTGAGGAAGGGGACATGGGGTTCAGGTCCGGTGAGGAAGGGGACATGGGGTTCAGGTCCGGTGAGGAAGGGGTAATGGGGTTCAGGTCCGGTGAGGAAGGGGACATGGGGTTCAGGTCCGGTTAGGAAGGGGACATGGGGTTCAGGTCCGGTGAGGAAGGGGACATGGGGTTCAGGTCCGGCGAGGAAGGGGTAATGGGGTTCAGGTCCAGTGAGGAAGGGGACATGGGGTTCAGGTCCGGTTAGGAAGGGGACATGGGGTTCAGGTCCGGTGAGGAAGGGGACATGGGGTTCAGGTCCGGTGAGGAAGGGGACATGGGGTTCAGGTCCGGTGAGGAAGAGGACATGGGGTTCAGTTCCGGTGAGGAAGGGGACATGGGGTTCAGGTCTGGTAAGGAAGGGGTAATGGGGTTCAGGTCCTGTGAGGAAGGGGACATGGGGTTCAGGTCCGGTGAGGAAGGGGTAATGGGTTCAGGTCCGGTTAGGAAGGGGACATGGGGTTCAGGTCCGGTGAGGAAGGGGACATGGGGTTCAGGTCCGGTGAGGAAGGGGACATGGGGTTCAGGTCCGGTGAGGAAGAGGACATGGGGTTCAGTTCCGGTGAGGAAGGGGACATGGGGTTCAGGTCCGGTGAGGAAGGGGACATGGGGTTCAGGTCCGGTGAGGAAGAGGACATGGGGTTCAGTTCCGGTGAGGAAGGGGACATGGGGTTCAGGTCCGGTGAGGAAGGGGACATGGGGTTCAGGTCCGGTGAGGAAGGGGTAATGGGGTTCAGGTCCGGTGAGGAAGGGGACATGGGGTTCAGTTCCGGTGAGGAAGGGGACATGGGGTTCAGGTCCGGTGAGGAAGGGGTAATGGGGTTCAGGTCCGGTGAGGAAGGGGTAATGGGGTTCAGGTCCGGTGAGGAAGGGGACATGGGGTTCAGGTCCGGTGAGGAAGGGGTAATGGGGTTCAGGTCCGGTGAGGAAGGGGACATGGGGTTCAGGTCCGGTTAGGAAGGGGACATGGGGTTCAGGTCCGGTGAGGAAGGGGTAATGGGGTTCAGGTCCGGTGAGGAAGGGGACATGGGGTTCAGGTCCGGTGAGGAAGGGGACATGGGGTTCAGGTCCGGTGAGGAAGGGGTAATGGGGTTCAGGTCCGGTGAGGAAGGGGACATGGGGTTCAGGTCCGGTTAGGAAGGGGACATGGGGTTCAGGTCCGGTGAGGAAGGGGTAATGGGGTTCAGGTCCGGTGAGGAAGGGGACATGGGGTTCAGGTCCGGTTAGGAAGGGGACATGGGGTTCAGGTCCGGTGAGGAAGGGGACATGGGGTTCAGGTCCGGCGAGGAAGGGGTAATGGGGTTCAGGTCCGGTGAGGAAGGGGACATGGGGTTCAGGTCCGGTTAGGAAGGGGACATGGGGTTCAGGTCCGGTGAGGAAGGGGACATGGGGTTCAGGTCCGGTGAGGAAGGGGACATGGGGTTCAGGTCCGGTGAGGAAGAGGACATGGGGTTCAGTTCCGGTGAGGAAGGGGACATGGGGTTCAGGTCCGTCGAGGAAGGGGACATGGGGTTCAGGTCCGGTGAGGAAGAGGACATGGGGTTCAGTTCCGGTGAGGAAGGGGACATGGGGTTCAGGTCCGGTGAGGAAGGGGACATGGGGTTCAGGTCCGGTGAGGAAGGGGTAATGGGGTTCAGGTCCGGTGAGGAAGGGGACATGGGGTTCAGTTCCGGTGAGGAAGGGGACATGGGGTTCAGGTCCGGTGAGGAAGGGGTAATGGGGTTCAGGTCCGGTGAGGAAGGGGACATGGGGTTCAGGTCCGATGAGGAAGGGGACATGGGGTTCAGGTCCGGTGAGGAAGGGGACATGGGGTTCAGTTCCGGTGAGGAAGAGGACATGGGGTTCAGGTCCGGTGAGGAAGGGGTAATGGGGTTCAGGTCCGGTGAGGAAGGGGACATGGGGTTCAGGTCCGGTGAGGAAGGGGTAATGGGGTTCAGGTCCGGTGAGGAAAGGGACATGGGGTTCAGGTCCGGTGAGGAAGGGGACATGGGGTTCAGGTCCGGTGAGGAAGGGGACATGGGGTTCAGTTCGAGTGAGGAAGGGGACATGGGGTTCAGGTCCGGTGAGGGAGGGGACATGGGGTTCAGGTCCAGTGAGGGAGGGGACATGGGGTTCAGGTCCAGTGAGGAAGGGGACATGGGGTTCAGGTCAGGTGAGGAAAGGGACATGGGGTTCAGTTCGAGTGAGGAAGGGGACATGGGGTTCAGGTCCGGTGAGGAAGGGGACATGGGGTTCAGTTCGAGTGAGGAAGGGGACATGGGGTTCAGGTCAGGTGAGAAAGGGGACATGGGGTTCAGGTCAGGTGAGGAAGGGGACATGGGGTTCAGTTCGAGTGAGGAAGGGGACATGGGGTTCAGGTCCGGTGAGGAAGGGGACATGGGGTTCAGGTCCGGTGAGGAAGGGGACATGGGGTTCAGTTCGAGTGAGGAAGGGGACATGGGGTTCAGGTCCGGTGAGGAAGGGGACATGGGGTTCAGGTCTGGCTAGTCCTGCAGTGGAGGACTTTGATGAATGTGATGGAGATTGTCCTGCACAAAACTCATGGTCTCTGAAGGTGCAGACTCTTTCCTGTACCACTGCTTGAAGAACGTGTCTTCTAAAAACTGGCAGTAGGTTTGGGAATTGATTTTGAGTCCATCTTCAACTTGACAAGGTCCAACCAGCTCATGTTCAATAATACCAGCCCATACCAGTACCCCCACCAAAAAAGATGATATGGTCAAAATACTCCTTTGCCTAATAACCGGCACACGGTTGAAGTTAGTGATGATGATGATGATGATGATAAGGAGGAGGAGGAGGAGTATCTCCTGTCTACCTGCAGCTCATGTTGGAGCAGATAGAATACACCTCACTGGTCTGACAGTGTGTTGATAATTGCTGGTTTGACTGGTGCAGCCGGTTCTGCACTGAAGTATTTGAACTGGTGATGTTGCAGTTTAGGAAAAGTTTGGGCTCCGTCAGAGAGCTGAGGTTAGGGCTGGAGAAGCAGTGATCTGTGGAGCTCAGGAGCTTCACGCCAGCTCCATGACCCCGGCCTGTGACCGGGGACAGGTCACTGTGTCTGGATAACGATCACTGGACCACATGGTGGACGAGTCATCGAGGACTCTGTAACTATCTCCAGCTGTTAAACCTCACGCTGAACTGGATCTTTTCTGTAGGTTAGATTACTTCAGAATACACACTGGGAAAACTGTAATGTAACTTGATGTAATGTAACTGTAATGTAACTTGATGTAATGTAACTTGATGTTCCATCTGTCACACAGGTTCTGTCTGAGCATGAAGGTGTCTTCATTCATCCCAGCAGTGAGGAAGATGCCATCGAGCTGGATTTACTGGTCTCAGGTTCACTTCGGATTGTTGACAAGGTGAGACTCAGGCTGGGGCCCCCCCCCAACGCCTCAGTACCACCCGCCTAATTTAAACGTGCAGAAATAAACGTGCATATGCACTCCTGAAACTTTCACCAGCAAAAAATGTTGCGGAGATGCCGGTAATGAGCAGCTCAATCCGCAGGAAGCATCACATGACCGTGGTATTAAAGTCACCGTCATAGCCCTACATGTTCATTTATCACATATGGTCGTAGGACTGAGACTCACAGCTCATCTCAGTACTGTCTCAGCTGCTCTTCACGTTTGTGACTGAGATGCTGAGAAACTGATCTGATCACTTTGAAGTTCTATTTATTATCAATCAACTGCTTCATCTCTCGGTTGAGGTCATTAATGTGTCATAAACATGTTCACTGTGTGTGTCTGTCAGGATGGAGACGTCTGGGTGGAGTACAGACCGTTGGAAGAAGCTGTGGACCCGTCCAGCATGCTGTGTGCTGGAAAGGTTCGTCATGACTCAGCAACTTCTTCTTCTTCAGTCTGAGTCCAACCAGCCCCCACATGTCACATGTCACATGTCACTACGTCATCATCTCCTGCATGACCTCTGACCTGTCACAGCTGCAGCGCCAACTAATGGAAAACTACAGTAACAGGACACATTTATGTTTTGAAACTATATCCACCACGTCCACACTGACGCACTTTAAAACACATGTCACATGACCGTTCATTTCCACAGGTCATGTGATGTAAACAGGAAGTAGATTGTCTCCTCTGCAGCTGGTTGCTTAGTAACAGAAACTCCTCTGAAGGAGGAGCAGTGAAGGTGACGAATCACTGACAGGAAGTGTTACTGACAGGAAGTGTTACTGACAGGAAGTGCTACTGACAGGAAGTGCTACTGACAGGAAGTGTTACTGACAGGAAGTGTTACTGACAGGAAGGGCTACTGACAGGAAGTGTTACTGACAGGAAGGGCTACTGACAGGAAGTGTTACTGACAGGAAGTGTTACTGACAGGAAGTGCTACTGACAGGAAGTGCTACTGACAGGAAGGGCTACTGACAGGAAGTGTTACTGACAGGAAGTGTTACTGACAGGAAGTGCTACTGACAGGAAGGGCTACTGACAGGAAGTGTTACTGACAGGAAGTGTTACTGACAGGAAGGGCTACTGACAGGAAGTGTTACTGACAGGAAGTGTTACTGACAGGAAGTGCTACTGACAGGAAGTGTTACTGACAGGAAGTGTTACTGACAGGAAGTGCTACTGACAGGAAGTGCTACTGACAGGAAGTGCTACTGACAGGAAGGGCTACTGACAGGAAGTGTTACTGACAGGAAGTGCTACTGACAGGAAGTGCTACTGACAGGAAGGGCTACTGACAGGAAGTGTTACTGACAGGAAGTGTTACTGACAGGAAGTGCTACTGACAGGAAGTGTTACTGACAGGAAGGGCTACTGACAGGAAGTGTTACTGACAGGAAGTGTTACTGACAGGAAGTGCTACTGACAGGAAGGGATACTGACAGGAAGTGTTACTGACAGGAAGTGTTACTGACAGGAAGTGTCACTGACAGGAAGGGATACTGACAGGAAGTGTCACTGACAGGAAGTGCTACTGACAGGAAGTGCTACTGACAGGAAGTGCTACTGACAGGAAGTGTTACTGACAGGAAGGGATACTGACAGGAAGTGTTACTGACAGGAAGTGTCACTCACAGGAAGTGCTACTGACAGGAAGTGTTACTGACAGGAAGTGTCACTGACAGGAAGGGCTACTGACAGGAAGTGTTACTGACAGGAAGTGTTACTGACAGGAAGGGCTACTGAAAGGAAGTGTTACTGACAGGAAGTGTTACTGACAGGAAGTGTTACTGACAGGAAGTGTTACTGACAGGAAGTGTCACTGACAGGAAGTGTTACTGACAGGAAGTGTTACTGACAGGAAGTGTCACTGACAGGTAGTGTTACTGACAGGAAGTGTTACTGACAGGAAGGGCTACTGAAAGGAAGTGCTACTGACAGGAAGTGTTACTGACAGGAAGTGTTACTGACAGGAAGGGCTACTGAAAGGAAGTGCTACTGACAGGAAGTGTTACTGACAGGAAGTGTTACTGACAGGAAGGGCTACTGAAAGGAAGTGTTACTGACAGGAAGTGTTACTGACAGGAAGTGTTACTGACAGGAAGTGTCACTGACAGGAAGTGTTACTGACAGGAAGTGTTACTGACAGGAAGTGTTACTGACAGGAAGGGCTACTGACAGGAATCGTTACTGACAGGTAGTGTTACTGACAGGAAGTGTTACTGACAGGACGTGTTACTGACAGGAAGTGTTACTGACAGGAAGGGCTACTGACAGGAAGGGATACTGACAGGAAGTGTTACTGACAGGAATCGTTACTGACAGGTAGTGTTACTGACAGGAAGGGATACTGACAGGAAGTGTTACTGACAGGAAGTGTCACTCACAGGAAGTGCTACTGACAGGAAGTGCTACTGACAGGAAGTGCTACTGACAGGAAGGGCTACTGACAGGAAGTGTTACTGACAGGAAGGGCTACTGAAAGGAAGTGTTACTGACAGGAAGTGTTACTGACAGGAAGTGTCACTGACAGGAAGTGTTACCGACAGGAAGTGTTACTGACAGGAAGGGCTACTGACAGGAAGTGTTACTGACAGGAAGGGCTACTGACAGGAAGTGTTACTGACAGGAAGGGCTACTGACAGGAAGTGTTACTGACAGGAAGTGTTACTGACAGGAAGTGTTACTGACAGGAAGGGCTACTGACAGGAAGTGTTACTGACAGGAAGTGTTACTGACAGGAAGTGCTACTGACAGGAAGTGTTACTGACAGGAAGTGTTACTGACAGGAAGTGCTACTGACAGGAAGTGCTACTGACAGGAAGTGCTACTGACAGGAAGGGCTACTGACAGGAAGTGTTACTGACAGGAAGTGCTACTGACAGGAAGTGCTACTGACATGAAGGGCTACTGACAGGAAGTGTTACTGACAGGAAGTGTTACTGACAGGAAGTGCTACTGACAGGAAGTGTTACTGACAGGAAGGGCTACTGACAGGAAGTGTTACTGACAGGAAGTGTTACTGACAGGAAGTGCTACTGACAGGAAGTGCTACTGACAGGAAGGGATACTGACAGGAAGTGTTACTGACAGGAAGTGTTACTGACAGGAAGTGTCACTGACAGGAAGTGTTACTGACAGGAAGTGTCACTGACAGGAAGGGATACTGACAGGAAGTGTCACTGACAGGAAGTGCTACTGACAGGAAGTGCTACTGACAGGAAGTGCTACTGACAGGAAGTGTTACTGACAGGAAGGGATACTGACAGGAAGTGTTACTGACAGGAAGTGTCACTCACAGGAAGTGCTACTGACAGGAAGTGTTACTGACAGGAAGTGTCACTGACAGGAAGGGCTACTGACAGGAAGTGTTACTGACAGGAAGTGTTACTGACAGGAAGGGCTACTGAAAGGAAGTGTTACTGACAGGAAGTGTTACTGACAGGAAGTGTTACTGACAGGAAGTGTTACTGACAGGAAGTGTCACTGACAGGAAGTGTCACTGACAGGAAGTGTTACTGACAGGAAGTGTTACTGACAGGAAGGGCTACTGACAGGAATCGTTACTGACAGGTAGTGTTACTGACAGGAAGTGTTACTGACAGGAAGGGCTACTGAAAGGAAGTGCTACTGACAGGAAGTGTTACTGACAGGAAGTGTTACTGACAGGAAGGGCTACTGAAAGGAAGTGTTACTGACAGGAAGTGTTACTGACAGGAAGTGTTACTGACAGGAAGTGTCACTGACAGGAAGTGTTACTGACAGGAAGTGTTACTGACAGGAAGTGTTACTGACAGGAAGGGCTACTGACAGGAATCGTTACTGACAGGTAGTGTTACTGACAGGAAGTGTTACTGACAGGACGTGTTACTGACAGGAAGTGTTACTGACAGGAAGGGCTACTGACAGGAAGGGATACTGACAGGAAGTGTTACTGACAGGTAGTGTTACTGACAGGAAGTGTTACTGACAGGAAGGGCTACTGACAGGAAGGGCTACTGACAGGAATCGTTACTGACAGGTAGTGTTACTGACAGGAAGGGATACTGACAGGAAGTGTTACTGACAGGAAGTGTCACTCACAGGAAGTGCTACTGACAGGAAGTGCTACTGACAGGAAGGGCTACTGACAGGAAGGGCTACTGACAGGAAGTGTTACTGACAGGAAGTGCCACTGACAGGAAGTATTACTGACAGGAAGGGCTACTGAAAGGAAGTGTTACTGACAGGAAGTGTTACTGACAGGAAGTGTCACTGACAGGAAGTGTTACCGACAGGAAGTGTTACTGACAGGAAGTGTTACTGACAGGAAGGGCTACTGACAGGAATCGTTACTGACAGGTAGTGTTACTGACAGGAAGTGTTACTGACAGGAAGTGTTTGGACACCAGGCGTAACACCTTCGACAGTGCTGACTTTTAAAACTGAACGTGTGGGTGGAGCCTCAGACCCAGTTCACACCTGGTGTTCTCAGGTGATGTGATCTCCAGAGTTCAGCTGTGACATCAGGTGTGAAACATGTGTCCACATACTTTAGTCAGTGTGAAAGTGTCCAGATGAGCAGGTGTGTGTTTATGACAGGTGAGTGACAGGTGTGTTTGTTCAGGACTCCAGCTCAGTGATGGAGTGGGCTCATTGTTCGGGGGAGCGGTGTCACAAGCAGTTGGAAACTCAGCAGAGCTACGAGACGGAGTGGGACATGGTCAATGCTGCGTCCTTCAGGAAGAAACCCTGCGCCAACGGAGAAGGTGAGTTCACGGCTTCTCGTGTGTGGAGATGTTTATGTTTCCTGTCAACAGGAAAACTGCTTCAGTATATTCACCGCAGAAGAAACCTGCACCGACCCTACGTGTAACTGATTACTGATGGATTGTTAAATTGATATTGAGATAATGATATTTATGGGTTTTCCAATTTAACAGAACTCAATAGCAGCTGATCGGTTGTTTCAGTGCTCTTGCTTGTGTTGATGTTGCTGTGTGTTTCCTGTTCCCTGTGCGTTGTCTGTCAGGCTCTCTAAACCACATTAATGAGAAGAGCAGGGGTGCGTTCAGCTTCAGTGTCGGTGACCTCAGCTCCATCACAGTGAAGGATGAAGGTTGGACGTTCCTCATCTTCAAACTGAAAGAGTCCTCCCCGCCCCTCCCTGCTCTGCACTTCCACCAAGGTGGAAGCAGAGAGTTCCTGGACAGCCTGGGGAGATTCGCACTGCTCAGCGTGTAAGTCAGCAGACCGTCGCCAAAGAAAGGCATTATGGGATGAAAGAGATCAGAGAGGACGACAAGCTGTTTCCTTTTCTTTTCACATCTGAATCGTTACTTGCGTCGTTTTCACTGAGGTCCATGAAAAGAAAAGATGTTTCACTCCATCATCACTCCTATGAATTCAATCTGCACCAAATCAACCGTACTTATGAATATTAGTCAATTGTTTTCATCATTAATTATCCTCTGGGAAATAAGTAAAAATGTTAGATAACATTTTATGTCACAATGTTAAAGAAAGAGACTAAACCTTTCAGACCACGTCTTCCACCCAGTTGACAGGAAGTCTGTTGATCCAGCTCACAATCAGACTCACAGTAAGAACATATCCTCATTCAAGGATTTTCACATATGTCCTGCGAAGGAACTCCAGAGGAGTGGATCCGGACTTCCTCCGCAGCTTGTCTTTCACACAACAACAGAGCAGTAGATCCTCTGCTCAGACACTTTCACAGATTCAGGTGCGGAGCGGCAGACAGAGGCAGGAAGTAACGTATTCATTCTGCTGAGGAGATCCTTCTGTCTGCATCGACATAGGCGTCAGCTCTTATCACCACAAGCTCTGTGGATCCCTTCGTCAGTGTCTTCTACGTGTGAGACTCAACAGGAGATATTTACAGTTTGTTTTGCATAATTTTCACTTCCCTTGCTCGCTGTGAATCCGGCTGTGCTCTCGCATTGATTTCTGCAGACTTTACACCAGGTGGAGAAGGTCTGCAGAAACTGTGGAGACTCTGACGCGGACGTTTGTGTTCACACGTCTGAAAGCAGTTTGTGTCGACAGTGAATCACAGGAACTTGACTTGTCTGTTTTCAAACTGAATCAGTTCAGCCTCACCTGAGATTGTTGTCAAGTGAATGTTGTGTGTTGTGTGTCGTAGCGCTCCAGATGATGAAGCGTGTCTGCTGGTCAGCACGACAAACAAGGCTCTGTCTCAGTCCTTCGAGAACCTTCTGGAAGACAACAACTTCGGCCTTGTTAACGTGAGAAGCGTGACTCTTATCCCTGACGTACGTTTTCCCTCATTGTGGACTTGGATGTAACTTTTTCTCCTTGTCTCGGGCAGAAGTTCAGAAAAGACCCGTACGTGACCACGCTGGGCGGCTTCTCCAAAGTCACCAACTACATATTTGATGCTTTCCGGGGGACGGAGGAGCAGCACCAGCGCCCCCCAGAGGAGGTGGCTGACCTGCTGGGTGAAGTCATCCCAGGACTGGAGATCAACCAGCAGGAGGAGCCAGGCTTTGAGGTCATCACCAGGGTGAGAGGAGGCTTATCTCTGTCGTGATACTTTTCCAGAACAAAAGCTCTGAACTGATTTCCGCCTTTGAATTAAATTTACAAATATTATCCAAAAATGTCATTCAATCTGTTTATTCATTGAATTGGTCTGAAAATTAAAGATGGACGATATGACAGCTTTGTAAAGTGAAGCCAAAGCCTCTACATCGCCCCCTGGTGTCTGGCTGCAGTGTAGGTTATACCCTCCTCCAAGTTAGCAGAAGGGACATGGACCAAAATTAAAATCAAAGTAGACTTTAAATGAATGTTTGTAAAGATGTTTCTGCCTCTTGAGGCCATTCTTATCCCTCTGATGTTTGTTCAAGTGTTTCTGATCAGTTTGGTTTGAATCAGTTATTTAATGATATAAAAACAGGATGAGATGTCATGATTGACAGCTGAGACTGACTCCTGATTGGGAAAAAGCTTAGATGGGCGGGGCCTTGATACCACGGCTCCATGGTCAATACTGCTCAGACTCTGACTGTAAATGACGTCATCACCACAAGATGGCAGCGTTTGTATCTGAGATGTTTAGCTTCTTTTCTGGAGGAAGTGGAGACGTGTTGTGGTCTTTATATACAGTCACTGATCCTCTTTATATACAGTCACTGATCCTCTTTATATACAGTCACTGATCATCTTTATATACAGTCACTGATCCTCTTTATATACAGTCACTGATCATCTTTATATACAGTCACTGATCCTCTTTATATACAGTCACTGATCCTCTTTATATACAGTCACTGATCATCTTTATATACAGTCACTGATGGTCTCTATATAGTCTGGAGGGAAACGCTGTACCTCTGTCCCGTCAGATCGACCTGGGATCGAGGCCCCTGGTTACGAGGAGCGAGCCCATGTCTGTGGAGGACTGGACCAAACACCAGGACCCAGAGGGGAGGATGATCCGGATCTTTCACCTGAAACAAGTCATCTTCAAAGGGGCACGTTGAGTTGATGATTCATTATTACAGCTAAACTTATTAATAATTAAACGTGTGTGTGTGTAGTGTGTGTGTCGCCGGTCGTCACCTGTCTCTGTCGTCCTGCAGGGGCTGTGTCACGCCGTGAGGAAGGAGGCCTGGAAGTTTCTGTTGGGGTATTTTCCGTGGAGCAGCACTCAGGACGAGAGGAAAGCTCTGCAGAGACTCAAGACGTGAGAGGAGCCCTCAGTTATGAGCAGCTAGTTGATTACGTAGTGAATCAAAAAATACAAATAACATGAGTGATTAAACGATTTATCAAGTAATACTACAAACGTCTTAAACGGACGGATTTTAGTTTTCCGGTTTAATCATTAATTTTTCGTGTCACTAATACCAATCAATCAATTTGAAGGTTGTGTCTTTCCTCTGTGAGGTTCATGTGATTGATAGAAACTCAATAACAGTATTGATAAACGGATAACTCCCACCAGTGAAGCAGCATAGAAACATGATGTCACGGTTCAAAGGAAGGGATTGGTCAGTGGGAGGCGCTTAATACTGTGTGATCTCATATCTCCAACTGAACCTGGAGCAGCTGCTCAGCGTAAGTTAGCATTATGATCCACCACGACAACAGGTGAAGATTCTACCTGAAGTCACCGGATGAGCACAGATCCTGCTTCGTGGTTCAGGCCTCTGAGTGTTGTGGTGCGGCTGTGAGAGGTCACTAACACACTGTTGTTGTGACGTTGACAGTGACGAATACTTCAGGATGAAGCTGCAGTGGAAGTCAGTCAGTGAGGAGCAGGAGAGGAGGAACTCCAGACTCAGAGACTACAGGAGTCTGATCGGTGAGTCTCGTTCTCTTCATCTTTCTTCTGCAGCTGGAAACAAGGACCTGAAAACGGAAAATGTGTTGAGTTTGGACACAGTCGTACTGTGAGATGTCTCGGTCATTCCTCTTTTTAGAGAAAGACGTGAACAGAACCGACAGAACCAACAGGTTCTATGAGGGCATCGATAACCCCGGCCTCGTACTCCTCAACGACATCCTGATGACGTACTGCATGTACGACTTCGACCTCGGTGAGAACGATCCTCCACCTGTGTTACCAGCAGCACTGAGGGAACATTAGGACAGTGTGTTTGAAAGGTTGTGTCCGTTCTGTCAGGTTACGTTCAGGGGATGAGTGACCTGCTCTCCCCGATTCTCTTTGTGATGGAGAACGAGGTCGACGCCTTCTGGTGTTTTGTCTCCTTCATGGATCAAATGGTAAAGAAGCAGCATCAACCTTTATTGTGAAAGTGTGTGACCCTCAGGACATGTGTTAACCGTGTGTGTGTGTGTGTGTGTGTGTGTGTGTGTGTGTGTGTGTGTGTGTGTGTGTGTGTGTGTGTGTGTGTGTGTGTGTGTGTGTGTGTGTGTGTGTGTGTGTGTGTGTGTGTGTGTGTGTGTGTGTGTGTGTGTGTGTGTGTGTGTGTGTGTGTGTCACTCTTCGTGTGTGTGTGTGTGTCTCTCTCTGGGTCTTTCTCTGGCTCTGTGTGTGTGTCTGTGTGTGTGCAGCATCAGAACTTTGAGGAGCAGATGCAGGGCATGAAGACGCAGCTGCTTCAGCTCAGTTCTCTGCTCAGACTGCTGGACTTGTCTTTCTGGAATTACCTCGGTATGAAACACACCTTCTGTCTGTTCACAGTCTATGCTAAAGTCTGTATGCTAAGCTAGCTGTAAGTTTGTGGGAAACTTGACCTCAAAAAGAAGAGTTTGTGATAACAGTGAAGGAACCTTTTATTTTAAAGAGTCCGAAGCTGAAGAGTGATGATGTCTCATGTGTGTTTCAGAGTGTCAGGACTCAGGTTACCTGTATTTCTGTTTCCGCTGGTTGTTGATCAGATTCAAGCGGGAGCTCAGTTTCCAGGACGTCCTGCGGATGTGGGAGGTCAGTCACACTTCATGTTTTTAAACCACGTTTGGAATGGTGGTTCCCTGGTGACCGACCCGATGTGTCGTCCTCAGGTGATGTGGACCGGTCTTCCCTGTCAAAACTTCCACCTGCTCGTCTGCTGCGCCATCCTGGACTCCGAGAAACAGAAGATCATGGAGGAGAAGTACGGCTTCAATGAAATCCTCAAGGTACACACCCACCGATCAGATCAAATGAATCAGATCAGAATCAAATTCATTATTATTCATTGTCATATAAAACTTGACCCAGAAGCAGCGAGGAGTGTTGTCCAGAAGGGGGCAGCACAGATGTCTCATACCTGTACATTAGAAGCTTCTGGTCCTACTGGTGCTACGTTCACTGATGATCATCCAGATGTTTCAAACATTTGAACATCTGGATCAGATGAAGCAGCGACTCCTGCTCTGTCCAACTCTTTGAAAACAGAGAAACAAACAAACCTTTGTGTGTTTTTCTTCCAGCACATCAACGAACTTTCAATGAAGCTGGACATTGAAGAGATTCTTCAGAAAGCCGAGGGCATCAGTCTGCAGATGAGGAGCTGTAAGGTACAGTCTCTGGTCAATACATCCATCCATAGGAAACTGATCAACATCATCAGGATTCAAATAGCTTCAGGTTCCTCTGACCAGAACCACCAACCACCAGATGTGCTGCAGGGGTTTATCTATCATGGAATATATAAAGATATATAACACAATGTTTGATAGGATGTGTTTTACTGTTCTTTACACCTGAGACGTGTCCTCATTGCTTCACCTGTAGTTTTCTTCCAACCAATCATCTGCCGTCTGTCGTCACAGGACTTACCCGACTCGGTCAGAAACATTCTGGGCTTCGAGGCGAGCGTCAGTGGCTCTGACCCGACCAGCGCTGCTCCTCCTCCGGCGGTTTCCAGAGCGGCGCAGCGACAGGACGCCTGCTCCAGCCTCCACACACACCTGCGAGAGACGAGCTCTCACAACAGCTGCAAAGTGGCCTTTATATCCTAGTTGACAGCAGAGACTGATTCAGCATCAGCAGCGCCCCCTTCCGAATGTTCAAGGATTTTAAATGATTCAGAAGCTTATTTTTCTACCGTGTGCTACCTGAGTGTCTCAAACAGTCGCTCAGTTATTCCTCCTGATTTTTATAGGGGGGGCTTTTCACACCTGCTGGTGTAATCTGAAGAGTTTAGGTGTGAAACATGGAGGACTTGCCTGAGATCTCACACTTGTGTGATCCGACCTCTGACCTTGACAGCTCATCAAGAATCAAAGTATTTTTACTCTGTTTCGCAGACTCTGATGATCAGAGTCAACACTGGTCATTGATTTTATATTGATTTATAATCAGTAAAATCTTGTGTCATTGGAAAGATACGAACACAGAACCTCTCTCTGTCTCTCTCTCTCTCTCTCTCTCGCTCGCTCTCATTCTCTCTCTCTGTCTCTCTGTCTCTCTCTCATTCTCTCTCTCTGTCTCTCTCTCTCTCTCTGTCTCTCGCTCTCTCTTGCCCCGTTCACACCTGGTATTAATATGTTATGCGTCTCCTGTGATGTCACTTCCTGCTCTAAATGCAAATTAACACGTTATTTGTGTTGTTTCGATCCAGTGTGTTTGTGTCCTTATACCTTTTGTGAGGACCATTCTAAGCATAGACCCACAGAGTGAGGACATAGAGTCTGGTCCTCTATTTTTCTAAGGACTGTTTGAGGGTTAAGATTTGGTTTTCCAGTTAGGTTTAGTTGTGATGGTTAGGGAATGAGTCATTGAGTGTCCTCACTAAGAAGTACACACACGTCTGTGTTTGACGAGTCAGCAGAGTGTGAATCTGAACCAAGATGTGTTTAATAAACTATGGATCATGATCAGCTGATCAGTGTTGATGTGTCAATACAAACAAATCAAAGACAAACAGTTTGAGGCTCAGAGACGTCCTCATCTGTCCCAGGACGTCCTTCATGTGTCCCTCATCTGTCCTTCATGTGTCCCAGACGTGTGTGTGATGTGAACTGAACCAGCTCATTTATTTACTTACAGGAACACTGAGGCATTGTGGGAAAGAATCTGTTATCTTACTGGTAGTGATATCAGACTTCTCGTTACTAAAGCAACACACAGTGATGTGGTTACCATGGTAACATCTCCAGTAAGAAAATAAATGTTTCTTAAAAGTGTCGCGTCAGACGGATGTGATGGTGTCACCGTCTTGATACAACGTGAAAATATAAAGTGTTCAATGATCAGAGTTTGAAACTAATAAATCTTTGATTTGATTGTGACGGCTTTTTTTGTTTTTCAGGTTTAAATTTGTGATTTCCGCTAATTTGATGTAATGGATCGAAATCTGAGCAATAAAATGATTTCAGAATTTCGGATATCTGATTTTTTTACCTGATGAATGCATTCATATGATCACTGGATCATTGTTTGAGTATCAGATAAAGTTAGTTATATTTTAGCAGCTCATTTCCTGCTTGGGTGAGTGTTTTCAGAATAAAAGCCTAATCAGACTGAGCAGCTGGTTAGCTGGGAAACAACAACAGGAAGCAACCACAGGGAAAAAATCAAGAACTACCCATTGTTAACAATCACAGGAAACAACCACTGAAAACAACAACAGGAAGCAACCATGGGAAGCAACAACAACGTTGAGCAACTACTGGAAACAAGAACAGGAAGCAACCACAATAATTAAATAAGGTAAACAACAGTAAAAAACCACGGGAAACAACCACTGAAAACAACAACAGGAAGGAACCACGGGAAACAACAGGAACCAGTCACTGGATAAAACAAAGGAAACAACCACGGGGGAAAAGAACAATAACTAACCACGGGAAACAACAGTAAACAAACTCAGGAAACAAAAACAAAATTAACAACGGGAAACAACAGGATACATGATGCAAACACGGGAAACCAAAAAAAATTTACAACGGGAAAAAACAAAGGAAAAAACCACGGGGAAAGGAACAAGAACTAACCATGGGAAACAACCACAGGAAACAACAGGAAGCAACCACGGGAAACAACAAGAACAACAGTAGAAAAACACGGGAAACTACCACAGGGAACCACAGGATGCATCCACGGGAAGCAACAGGACACAACCAGGGGAAACAACAGGAAACAACCACAGGAAACAACCACTGAAAACAACAATGGGAAGCAACAACAACAGGAAGCATCATCAACAGGAAGCAACCACAGGAAAAAACAGGAAGCAACCACGGGAAACAACCACTGAAAACAACAATGGGAAGCAACATCAACAGGAAGCAACCACAGGGAAAAAATCAAGAACTACCCATGGTTAACAATCACAGGAAACAACCACTGGAAACAACAAGAAAAAAACAAAGGAAACATCCACGGGAAAAAACAAAGGAAACAACCACGGGGAAAGGAACAAGAACTAACCATGGGAAACAACCACAGGAAACAACCACTGAAAACAACAACGGGGAGCAACAACAACAGGAAGCATCATCAACAGGAAGCAACCACAGGGAAAAAATCAAGAACTACCCATGGTTAACAATCACAGGAAACAACCACTGAAAACAACAGGAAAAAAACAAAGGAAACAACCACGGGGAAAGGAACAAGAACTAACCATGGGATCAACCACAGGAAACAACCACTGAAAACAAAAACGGGAAGCAACAACAACAGGAAGCATCATCAACAGGAAGCAACCACAGGAAACAACCACTGAAAACAACAATGGGAAGCAACATCAACAGGAAGCAACCACAGGGAAAAAATCAAGAACTACCCATGGTTAACAATCACAGGAAACAACCACTGGAAACAACAGGAAAAAAACAAAGGAAACAACCACAGGGAAAGGAACAAGAACTAACCATGGGATCAACCACAGGAAACAACCACTGAAAACAACAACGGGAAGCAACAACAACAGGAAGCATCATCAACAGGAAGCAACCACAGGAAAAAACAGGAAGCAACCACGGGAAACAACCACTGAAAACAACAATGGGAAGCAACATCAACAGGAAGCAACCACAGGGAAAAAATCAAGAACTAACCATGGGATCAACCACAGGAAACAACCACTGAAAACAAAAACGGGAAGCAACAACAACAGGAAGCATCATCAACAGGAAGCAACCACAGGAAACAACCACTGAAAACAACAATGGGAAGCAACATCAACAGGAAGCAACCACAGGGAAAAAATCAAGAACTACCCATGGTTAACAATCACAGGAAACAACCACTGGAAACAACAGGAAAAAAACAAAGGAAACAACCACGGGGAAAGGAACAAGAACTAACCAGGGGAAACAACCACAGGAAACAACCACTGAAAACGACAACGGGGAGCAACAACAACAGGAAGCATCATCAACAGGAAGCAACCACAGGAAACAACCACTGAAAACAACAATGGGAAGCAACAACAACAGGAAGCAGCATCAACAGGAAGCAACCACAGGAAACAACAGGAAACAACCATGGTAAACAACCACAGGAAACAACCACTGAAAACAAAAACGGGAAGCAACAACAACAGGAACCAACGTCAACAGGAAACAACCACAGGAAACAACAGGAAGCAACCACGGGAAACAACAAGAACAACAGTAGAAAAACACGGGAAACTACCACGGGGAAAGGAACAAGAACTAACCAGGGGAAACAACCACAGGAAACAACCACTGAAAACGACAACGGGGAGCAACAACAACAGGAAGCATCATCAACAGGAAGCAACCACAGGAAACAACCACTGAAAACAACAATGGGAAGCAACAACAACAGGAAGCAGCATCAACAGGAAGCAACCACAGGAAACAACAGGAAACAACCATGGTAAACAACCACAGGAAACAACCACTGAAAACAAAAACGGGAAGCAACAACAACAGGAACCAACGTCAACAGGAAACAACCACAGGAAACAACAGGAAGCAACCACGGGAAACAACAAGAACAACAGTAGAAAAACACGGGAAACTACCACAGGGAACCACAGGATGCATCCACGGGAAGCAACAGGACACAACCAGGGGAAACAACAGGAAACAACCACAGGAAACAACCACTGAAAACAACAATGGGAAGCAACAACAACAGGAAGCATCATCAACAGGAAGCAACCACAGGAAAAAACAGGAAGCAACCACGGGAAACAACCACTGAAAACAACAATGGGAAGCAACATCAACAGGAAGCAACCACAGGGAAAAAATCAAGAACTACCCATGGTTAACAATCACAGGAAACAACCACTGGAAACAACAAGAAAAAAACAAAGGAAACATCCACGGGAAAAAACAAAGGAAACAACCACGGGGAAAGGAACAAGAACTAACCATGGGAAACAACCACAGGAAACAACCACTGAAAACAACAACGGGGAGCAACAACAACAGGAAGCATCATCAACAGGAAGCAACCACAGGGAAAAAATCAAGAACTACCCATGGTTAACAATCACAGGAAACAACCACTGAAAACAACAGGAAAAAAACAAAGGAAACAACCACGGGGAAAGGAACAAGAACTAACCATGGGATCAACCACAGGAAACAACCACTGAAAACAAAAACGGGAAGCAACAACAACAGGAAGCATCATCAACAGGAAGCAACCACAGGAAACAACCACTGAAAACAACAATGGGAAGCAACATCAACAGGAAGCAACCACAGGGAAAAAATCAAGAACTACCCATGGTTAACAATCACAGGAAACAACCACTGGAAACAACAGGAAAAAAACAAAGGAAACAACCACAGGGAAAGGAACAAGAACTAACCATGGGATCAACCACAGGAAACAACCACTGAAAACAACAACGGGAAGCAACAACAACAGGAAGCATCATCAACAGGAAGCAACCACAGGAAACAACCACTGAAAACAACAATGGGAAGCAACATCAACAGGAAGCAACCACAGGGAAAAAATCAAGAACTACCCATGGTTAACAATCACAGGAAACAACCACTGGAAACAACAGGAAAAAAACAAAGGAAACAACCACAGGGAAAGGAACAAGAACTAACCATGGGATCAACCACAGGAAACAACCACTGAAAACAACAACGAGAAGCAACAACAACAGGAAGCATCATCAACAGGAAGCAACCACAGGAAAAAACAGGAAGCAACCACGGGAAACAACCACTGAAAACAAAAATGGGAAGCAACATCAACAGGAAGCAACCACAGGGAAAAAATCAAGAACTACCCATGGTTAACAATCACAGGAAACAACCACTGGAAACAACAAGAAAAAAACAAAGGAAACATCCACGGGAAAAAACAAAGGAAACAACCACGGGGAAAGGAACAAGAACTAACCATGGGAAACAACCACAGGAAACAACCACTGAAAACAACAACGGGGAGCAACAACAACAGGAAGCATCATCAACAGGAAGCAACCACAGGGAAAAAATCAAGAACTACCCATGGTTAACAATCACAGGAAACAACCACTGAAAACAACAGGAAAAAAACAAGGGAAACAACCACGGGGAAAGGAACAAGAACTAACCATGGGATCAACCACAGGAAACAACCACTGAAAACAAAAACGGGAAGCAACAACAACAGGAAGCATCATCAACAGGAAGCAACCACAGGAAACAACCACTGAAAACAACAATGGGAAGCAACATCAACAGGAAGCAACCACAGGGAAAAAATCAAGAACTACCCATGGTTAACAATCACAGGAAACAACCACTGGAAACAACAGGAAAAAAACAAAGGAAACAACCACAGGGAAAGGAACAAGAACTAACCATGGGATCAACCACAGGAAACAACCACTGGAAACAACAGGAAAAAAACAAAGGAAACAACCACGGGGAAAGGAACAAGAACTAACCAGGGGAAACAACCACAGGAAACAACCACTGAAAACGACAACGGGGAGCAACAACAACAGGAAGCATCATCAACAGGAAGCAACCACAGGAAACAACCACTGAAAACAACAATGGGAAGCAACAACAACAGGAAGCAGCATCAACAGGAAGCAACCACAGGAAACAACAGGAAACAACCATGGTAAACAACCACAGGAAACAACCACTGAAAACAAAAACGGGAAGCAACAACAACAGGAACCAACGTCAACAGGAAACAACCACAGGAATCAACAGGAAGCAACCACGGGAAACAACAAGAACAACAGTAGAAAAACACGGGAAACTACCACAGGGAACCACAGGATGCATCCACGGGAAGCAACAGGAAACAACCACGGGAAACAACAGGAAACAACCACGGGAAACAACAGGAAACAAACACTGGAAACAAAAACAAGAGTTAACAACGGGAAACAACAGGAAGCCACCGCCCTCCCCATGCACTCACGTAACCAAGCTAATGATATTGTTAAAACCATGTTTTAAATCAGAGTGTTGATGGAACAGCCTGTAACCATAACTCACCACAGACGACTTGTGTGGTTGTTCCGTCATCAGGCCACAGTGACATCAGCTTCACCAACATAGGAAACATGTTTATGATTCAGAAATGTCAGGGCAGCTGAAGTGGCTGCTCATCACGTTGAACACGTTCCTCTAAATGTCACGACAGCCCCCCCCCCCCCAGCTCTTCTGATGTGTGGCGTTGAAGGCGCCTGAGACGGACACAGGTATCACCTGAGATCTGCTCATCAAGCGGCATCAGTCACAACAAAGCAGCTTCGCCTCGCTGCTCTTTCATTTCCTGTGCTGCAGGAAATTGTCCCAGCTCATGGCTGATAGCTCGCCGCCACTCGCCACTTATCATCCAACCATCTCTCAGAGTTGATTGAAGAGGAGGCGGCTTTGTGAGGACGGAGGCCTGACTGTCATTCACTCTGCTCCACCTGCTCGCAGAGTGGAATCCAAGATGACGCCACTTCATGCCATGAAGAAGTGTATGTACGAAGTATGTACATATACAGTATTTGCATATTATGTACATAATATCTGTACATAAAGCAGTATTCCTCCATCCCCGAGCAGCAACATCTTTATGAACATATTTAACGATCAAATTCTAACTATAAGAAATCAAATCTTCCATCTCCTGCCCTCAGTTGGCACTAATACATCCTCAAGCTCAGAAATCTCAGCTGAGATCCTGATATTAATTCAGACAGCTTCTCTCTGATCATCTGTGATCAGCTAATGTTATTTTCTAAACCTACAACTTGTCTCTTAGATCTCATTCCCACAAAGTTACTTAGAGAAATTCTGCTTTTAATAAAAAGTACACTGAATAAGATCAATCTTTCATTGTCATCAGGATGTATCACAGTCCTTTAACCGAGCTGTAATCAAACCCCTTCAACTGCTTCGAATCATCCTGTTCTATCAGATCAATTCAAATTTGTGTAAATAGTAACGTTAAACAGGGTGTTCCTCCGGGTTCTGTGCTCGGACCCTGACCCTTCCTTTATGATACTGATGTTAATGTTTCCTATTGCTGGAGAACTGCTGCCACTGATCTTTTGTAACCAGCCTCAGTCTGCAGAAGAGTCTATAGCACACAGCATGTCTCCTCACATCTTCTACCATCACTGACAGGACTCCTCAGTTCATCTGCTCCTTCATCTCCATCACACAGGATGAACAAACAGTTTAAACATGAAGTTACAAACTGCTTCTTGTCATGTAGTGAATCCTGTTGTTGTGTTGTTGTGTTCAGTTCCGTCAGCATGTGTGTGTCCTGGGAGAGGCTCTTCACGTGAGACTGAGCTTCATCCACTGATCTCTGAGTTTCTGTTTGACTCGTGTTGAGTGAAGAACAGAGGAAGCTGATCCTTGTTTACATCTATGAGAATATGAGACAAATAATAATAAATGCTTAACAATCCCTTATAAAATGAAGTGTTTAATAAGGTTTATATTATCCTCCTCCTCCTGTTTCCACCTCCTCCTCCCCCTGCAGGAGGAGGTGGACGTCAGAGTTGTGAGGGAGGAGCCTGTCAGTCAGTATAAGAGGGGGCGTGTGGTGGTGTCAGCTCAGCGTGGTGGTTAAGGTGGTGGTGGTTGTAGTAGCAGTCAGCCGTCAGTCTGGAGCCCTGGTACTCCTACACCCACTGGTTCCCCATGGCCTCGTCCCATGTGATGAAGGAGCCCGTTCCCAGAATGCAACCTGCCATGATGATGTTCTCCAGCAAGTACTGGACCAGGAGGGGGATGTCTCTGGACTCGGCCATGTTTGACCAGCAGCAGCTCCGACACACGGGGGGGCAGATGGTGAGAGGACGCACTGCTGATCTCAATCATCTTCATCTTTTCATCATCCTCATCATCATCATCATCATGTTCCTTGTTTTCAAAATGTTGAGTGTTTGCATAAAAACATTCAAACTCTTTGTTCCAGTCTCGTCGTCCGTCTTTCTGTCCAATCAACGAGCAGCCGGAAACAGAGGGCGGAGCCTCAGAGAAAACAGCTGTGGTGTTTTCTCTGAAGAACGAGGTCGGATGTTTGGTCAAAGCTCTGAGAATCTTCCAGGTGAGTGACACAGATCCAGAACCAGATCCAGAACCAGATCCCGGTCCTGAACCATCAGCTGACTTCAGGCTTGTTATGGGGTAAATCCCCACAGGGACTGGTTCTGAGCAGCTGACCTGCTCCAGGTGAAGCTGGAGATAAGAGATCAACCAGCATGAAGCTCAGCCCACTGACCAATCCCTTCCTTGAACCATGACATCATGTTCTTAGAGATCTGTAGAGCTGGTGTGGATTGTTGGGTCTCTGAGGAGTCTTCTTCTTCATCTAAAACCCTCCTCTTCCATTTACAACTCCCTCCTCCTCCTCCTCCTCCTCCTCCTCCTCCTCCTATTCTTCCCCCTTCCTGCTCCTCCTCCTGCAGGAGAAGCGAGTGAACTTGCAGCACATAGAGTCGAGGAGGTCTAAGCGAGCTGACGAGGTGGAGATCTTCGCTGACTGCAGCTGCAGCAAGAAGGAGTTCCAGGAACTTGTGCAACTTCTCAAAGATCACGTCAACGTCATCTCCTTCAACACGGCTGCACACGTGTGGTCGACTGAAGCAGGTTCGGACACGTGCACATCTCCCATCACACGTGCACATCTCCCATCACACGTGCACATCTCCCATCACACGTGCACATCTCCCATCACACGTGCACATCTCCCATCACACGTGCACATCTCCCATCACACGTGAACATCTTCCATCACACGTGCACATCTCCCATCACACGTGCACATCTTCCATCACACGTGAACATCTTCCATCACACGTGCACATCTCCCATCACACGTGCACATCTCCCATCACACGTGCACATCTTCCATCACACGTGCACATCTCCCATCACACGTGCACATCTCCCATCACACGTGCACATCTTCCATCACACGTGAACATCTTCCATCACACGTGCACATCTCCCATCACACGTGCACATCTTCCATCACACGTGCACATCTTCCATCACACGTGCACATCTCCCATCACACGTGCACATCTCCCATCACACGTGCACATCTTCCATCACACGTGCACATCTTCCATCACACGTGCACATCTCCCATCACACGTGCACATCTCCCATCACACGTGCACATCTCCCATCACACGTGCACATCTTCCATCACACGTGAACATCTTCCATCACACGTGCACATCTCCCATCACACGTGCACATCTCCCATCACACGTGCACATCTCCCATCACAGGTGCACATCTCCCATCACACGTGCACATCTCCCATCACACGTGCACATCTCCCATCAGCCCCCTCTGCTCTCATCGTGTGTCCCAGAGCGCCCCCTCCTGTTGGCTGCAGCGATCATCATTTAAAGAATAGAACAGAAAAGTCAAATAAACCAGAACAGAGGCAGAAAATATCAAAATAATTTAACTCATAAGGACACCTAAGAAATAATATAAGAACATTTTAGTTGATAATAGAAACAATATAAAAGGAATATGGAGTATATATGTTAACCTGTCAATCATAATGATAGCTTTAATTTAAACTCAAAGTAACCGAGCAACCAAAGAACTTTTTGTATCTCAAGTAATAGTTTGAATGTTGACTTAAAATAATGTCACAACATAAGTGTAAAATAAAGAACAAATATATGTTTGATATTAATAACAAAGATAATGTGTTTATATTGGATTTTGGGAATGTAGGTTTATGAGTTTGTATATATGTATACAAATTTAAATATGTATATTCTCATTTTTATTTTTTATAAAGTATCATTATTCATTATAAATGTATTTATATATGAATATACATACTCGATATATCTATACATATACAACGTAGAGCAGAGGTAAAGAAGATATTTATGATACATGGTTAAGATCATTATAAAATATTTACGTCTGGAGATGAAATAAGTTATTTTTTACTTGTTTTGTATAATTTCTCTTGGTTTTGTTTACATGTTCTAAATAAATAAAGATGAATGAATCATCATCAGATGCTTGTTGTTGTGAGACGCGAACAGGAAGTTGCTGCTAACAGGAAGTTGTGTGTTCTCAGAGGAAGACGATGTTCCCTGGTTCCCGATGAAGATCTCCGATCTGGATCAGTGCTGTCACCGGGTGTTGATGTACGGGTCCGAGCTGGACGCCGACCATCCTGTGAGTGACCTCACAACCCGAGGACACAGATTCATAACTCAGTGATCAGGGAGGAAATCATCTGGGGGCATCACATCCTAAATATTTGAGCTTTGTTTGTTATTGATAATCTTATAACAACTTTAAACATAAAGTATAAAGATAAACATAGAGTGTATATAAATGAAATGAAAGGTTGTATTGATATATAGAAACCATGTGGAACCGACCTCTCGTGTTCTCTCAGGGTTTTAAAGATAACGTTTATCGCCTGCGGAGGAAATACTTTGTGGAAGTGGCCATGAATTACAAATTGTAAGTATCATCATTTCCTGATCTCTGATGAAAACCTTGAGAAACAAGATCAACGTTTTATCATTTTAACATTTGAATATGTTAACATTTTAATGTTTTAACCTTTTTACAACATTTATATAATATTTAATGTTTTAAATGTCTTTACAGCGTGATGTTATAAGATGTATTAACATTTTGACCTTGTTTACATTTTTACATTACACATCATTTAGCTGAAGCTTTTATCCAAACCGACTTTAAATATCATTTCAGCGTTTGAACATATTAAGAATTGAACATTTTAACGTGTCAGCATTTAAAGGAGCTCACACGTGTGTTCGATGTTTCAGTCGCACGACCACGAAACCTTTGATATAAATCAGATATGAGATAGGTTGTGTGTCTCCACCCTCAGTGGACAGCCCATCCCTCGTATCGAGTACACCCCTGAGGAGATCAAGACGTGGGGGGTGGTGTTCAGGGAGCTGAGCAAACTGTACCCGACTCACGCCTGCAGAGAACATCTGAAGAACCTGCCGCTGCTCGTCCAGCACTGTGGCTACCGAGAGGACAACGTCCCCCAGCTGGAGGACGTGTCCGTCTTCCTCAGAGGTCCTTTATCACTCTTATTATTGTTCTTATTCATTATTATTGATATTAGAAATATTATTGTGTTATTATTCTTATTAGTATTCTTATTGTTGTTATTATTATTATTATTATTATGCTTCTTTTTATCATTATTACTTCTTTCTGATGATGAAGTTCTGTTGAATGAAGTATTCAAACTGTGTGTGTGTGTGTGTGTGTGTGTGTGTGTGTGTGTGTGTGTGTGTGTGTGTGTGTGTGTGTGTGTGTGTGTGTGTGTGTGTGTGTGTGTAGAGCGTTCTGGATTCACAGTTCGTCCTGTCGCAGGTTATTTGTCTCCAAGAGATTTTCTGGCTGCTTTAGCGTACAGAGTATTTAACTGTACTCAGTATGTGCGTCACAGTACTGACCCGCTGTACACACCTGAACCGTGAGTTCACACACACACACAGACACACACACACACACTCACACACACACACACAGACACACACACACAGACACCTGTAACATGTACGTTGTGGGTCCAGGGACACGTGTCACGAGCTGCTGGGTCACGTTCCTCTTTTGGCCGACCCCAAGTTCGCTCAGTTCTCTCAGGAGATCGGGTTGGCGTCTCTCGGAGCCTCCGACCAGGACGTCCAGAAACTGGCCACCGTGAGTAATACTGCATGTAATAGTACACGTTTACTTGTACTGGACAAATGTACTTGTACTGGACACACGTAGATGTACTGGGTCCACATACTTCAGTCACAATATCACTTCATTTTTTTATTTTCATGGATGAACTTCATTACTTCAACAGTCTGTGATAGTGGCCTCTACAGGCCACACCGAGTATTACAAGTTCATGACCCCTCCTGTGTCAGTTGTGAGTCTGTGCTGGTCTTTTTATTAAACTGTTAAAAACTAGAAGTAACTTGACGACACTGTGCTGCATTTTTTACAGTGTTATTTCTTTACTATCGAGTTTGGACTTTGCAAACAAGACAACGAGCTGCGAGCGTACGGAGCCGGGCTGCTGTCCTCCATCGGGGAGCTGAGGGTGACACACACTATAGACACACACTGACACACACAGACACACACAGACACACACAGTAATACATAGACACACACAGACACACACTGACACACACTGACACACACTGACACACACAGTAATACATTGACACACACAGTAATACATAGACACACACAGACACACACTGACACACACAGTAACACACTGACACACACTGTAATACATTGACACACACAGTAATACATAGACACACACAGACACACACTGACACACACAGACACACACTGACACACACTGACACACACTGACACACACAGTAATACATTGACACACACAGTAATACATAGACACACACAGACACACACTGACACACACAGTAACACACTGACACACACTGACACACACAGTAACAGACAGACACAGACACACACAGTAATACATATACACACACAGACACACACAGACACACACAGTAACACACTGACACACACAGTAATACATAGAAACACACAGTGACAGACAGACACACACAGACACACACAGTAATACATAGACACACACAGACACACACTGACACACACAGACACACACAGTAACAGACACACACTGACACACACAGTAATACATAGACACACACGGACACACACAGACACACACTGACACACACAGTAACAGACAGACACACACTGACACACACAGACACACACTGACACACACTGACACACACAGTAATACATAAACACACATAGACACACACAGACACACACTGACACACACAGTAATACATAGACACACACAGACAGACACACACTGACACACACTGACACACACTGACACACACAGACACACACTGACACACACAGACACACACAGACACACACAGACACACACTGACACACACTGACACACACAGTAATACATAGACACACACAGACACACACTGACACACACTGACACACACAGACACACACAGTAACAGACAGTAATACATAGACACACAAGGACAACCACAGACACACACAGACACACACAGTAACAGACAGACACACACAGACACACACTGACACACACAGTAACAGACAGACACACACTGACACACACTGACACACACAGTAATACATAAACACACACAGACACACACAGACACACACTGACACACAAAGTAACAGACAGACACACACAGACACACACTGACACACACAGTAACAGACAGACACACACTGACACACACTGACACACACAGTAATACATAAACACACACAGACACACACAGTAACAGACAGACACACACAAACACACACTGACATACACAGTAATACATAGACACACAAGGACAACCACGGACACACACAGACAAACACAGTAACACACTGACACACACAGTGATACATAGACACACACAGTAACAGTTTTTTTCCCAGCATGCTCTGTCGGATCAGGCGTGTGTGAAGACGTTCGACCCGAAGACGACATGTGACCAAGAATGTCTCATCACGACTTTCCAGGACGTCTACTTCGTCTCCGAGAGCTTCGAGGAGGCCAAGGAGAAGATGAGGTGCTACTGACACACTGCTACTGACACACTGACCCACTGCTGCTGACCCACTCCTACTGACACACTGCTACTGACACATAACCACTGACAATCTAACAATATAGACGATACAAATGATAATGCTGTGATGTTTTGCTGATTGTGTGTACTTGTACCTTTGTCTCAGGGAGTTTGCTAAAACGATCCAGAGGCCGTTCTGCGTGTTCTACAACCCGTACACTCAGAGCATGGACCTGCTGAAGGACACACGCGGCATCGAACGCGTGGTGCAGGATCTACGCAGCGACCTCACCACCGTCTGCGACGCGCTGGGCAAGATGAACACCTACATGGGAATCTGATCTCTGATTGGTCCACAGCACTCATGTAGCTGAAGCCTTTCATCACACCAACTCATCCGTCTGTCAGTACACACATGTAGTACAGAGTACACACATGTAGTACACTGTGAACATAATCTTCCTGTGATCATGAGTCTTGATTCATACAACACGTACGATGTCACGTTGTGTTTTTCTGGTTGAACTGTGTGTTCTCGTGTGTAAACTGTGATGCATTAAAGACGACATGTATGTTGTGTGAAGCATGTCCTTCTTGAAAACTTCATTACGTCCAAACTGTTTCTACAAGTTCGTACGTGAGCGTTCATCTTCCGACGAGTTCATACATGTTTCCACATGTTGTATAGTTTCATGTTAAGGAGCCAGATGTTTGTCTCTGGAGGTGGAGACCAAACACAGAGGTTAAAGTTCGTGTCGGACCGGCTCAGACGTTGGGCCTAATGTACGAACTGAATTAGAACTCCCTCCGACCTGGTGAAGGCCCGGCTGTCCTGGAAACACAAACACACCCTTTTACCAAAATGCATAGTATATTAAAACTCAATTTATTTATACGATAATAGTAGAAGTGTGCATTTATATGAATGTGCTCTTGTACAGCTATCTTTGTGAGGACCAGCAGGAGCATACAACCTACGGAGTAACGTCATTATGGCCGCCCCCCCCCCCCCCCCCCCCGGTCTAGGGTTAGAATCAGGTTTAAGAATTCAGTTTGGATGGCTAGGGTTAGCAAATGCATGATGTCAATGAATGTCCCCGCTAAGATAACTGTACTGTTGGGTTAGGGTTAGTCAGCATGACCCGGGCCATTTGACCTCTGACCTAGGTTTTTCATCTGCAGGCTGGTGATGTCACAGATCAGCTGTCACTCGAGTGTCTGATGATCTCATTTGATTATATTTCTCAAACGCGTTTTCTTTTCCTTGATAAAAACATTGAGTCAAACTTCGTCTTAATTTTCTTTATTGAATTTTTTTTGCAAAGGTACAAATGACTGTAAAATTGCATTTCCTGAAATGCGTCAGGATCGAGTACAGAATGTAGGAAATATAAATACTCACAAAAAATGATCCTGCCAACAGACGTGTTAGTGTGTTGCCGTGACGACAGTGACGTACAGAACACACAGCTTCAGTTCCAACAATTCACGACAAAGAAACCAAAAGACATTTAAAGCGGTAAAAACCTTCCACGGACACGCCCCCTTTAAAACTTTATTAACAAACTGCATCGTCAGCTACAAATTCGTTAGCAGTTCGGGGTTGAAGTGTCGCGTTGCTGCCGAGTGGCTTGAACGTCACATCGTGTCAACACACCAGCAGCTCTGATTGGCTCATCACATGTCACATGATTCATCAAACATCATCACGTGGTTAAAACAGAGACGAGATCAAAATCAAGTCACACGTGACCCGAGAGGAAGAGGAGGAGGAAGAACGTCTGGAGTGAAGATAGATGTTGTTCATCTTCCTGAACGTAGCCTGAGTCTGTTTCCTGTTTACGGAACCCGCTTCCTGCGACCAAACGGTCAATCATTTGACTTAAACAAACAGTTCAACATTTCCGTTAACTTCCTGTTTCTCCGAGACATGTTCATGTCCTAATATAAAGCTAGGGAGGAAATAGCTAGCTTAGCATTAAGTCTGAAAACAAGAATAAACAGCTAGCTTATCTTAGCACAGTGTGAAACTGTGAGCAACAGCTAGCTAGCCTAAAGACAAGAGACAGCTAGCTTAGCTTGGCATAAAGACTGGAGACAGTTTGAGAAACATTTGTTCTGCAGACACGTGAACAAGACGAAATAATGTTGAGCTGCTGCCTTAAGGTCGAGTGTCCACACAAAATAACTGTTGGTACGACATAATCTCACCAATTAGACCAGTGAACATGTGACATACCATCATCTGAAAAGGGTAAAAACAAGCTAATGATCAGCGCGCGTTCAAACGACCGCCGCACAGGATCTGAAACGTTGAGAGATTGAGATTAGATGTCGTTTAGAAGTCCATTAACATGTGAGATTAGAAGTCCACATGTTAATGTCCCAGGTGACGGAATCATGACATCACGGTGACGTCACATCGGGACCTGGTCATATGTTCAGATCCAGGTGTTTTCCTTTTGTTTCCAGGTGTGAAGAGGCTGCGTTCACTGAACCAGTTTGTACCAATCAGAGGAAAGAACCATCTTGGGGTAACGATCCCCCCAGGATACGTCAGCTGCCACTAACAGACCAGTTGCACTGTGGGTAATGTAGGGACCAGGAAGTAGATGTGGCGACGAGGAATAAAAAAAGTTAATAAAAATCTGTCTAAAGACCCGATCACACCAGAACTGATCACGTCAGGTTCGTCCTCGCAAACTTTGAGCTCTGCATATTCACCGTTGACCAATAACAAGTCGTCCTGACAGAGTCTGTGTGGCATCATCCAATCAGAGCAGAGCTGCACCTCTTCAGTCTGATACCAGACATTCACGATGTTTCACATATCAATCCATCGAGCTGCAGCGTTTTCTTTCAGCTGTTGTGTTCGGGTCACATCCGTTAAAACCGCCGTCAGCCTCCGACTCGATTCAGAGACGAGATGAACCAGTGACTCCAGCTCTGGTTTGTGGATCTGCGTCCTCTGACCTCAGAACAGATCTTAATGAAGGCACGCGGGTTAGTTCAGATGCTCTGGTGTGACGCGGTCGTTACTTCGGCGAAATAACACGGAACTGAAATGTGAAAGTAACGCCTGCCATTAAAAAAGAGACATGACCAGGAAGTAGAGTTCAGACGTACTGCAGCGCCTCAAGACGAGAGAGAGAGACCTCACAGGACGCAAGGACACAGCGAGGAGCTGACGTGTGATCAGTCTGCGACCCCTTGTGGACTCATTTCAGCAGCGCCTTGTAGAGCATCAGCGAGCGGGCCGTGCTGCGGTCCTGCTCCAGACAGAAGATGAAGTCCCTGAGGTTGACTCGAGTGATTCGCTGACGGAGCTGCTGGCGGGAGGAGGGGGACGCAGAGGAGCCGGCGCCCGAGCCTGAGGCCACCTGAGGGCAGAGACGGGAGCGTTAGAGGTCGACCTCCAGAGACCAGATGCAGCCAATAAACACTCACCAACAAGTCACCTGACTGAGGCTCCGCCCACACCAACACACAGGTCACAGGACAATTCACATACACTCAGACTGACACATGACTCACTTCCTGCTTCCTGTTCTAAATGCGAACAGACTGGAAGGAGCAGCGGGTCGTCCACTAACCAGGAGGTCAGTGGTTCAATGTCCGACCTCAGCTCTAACGTCTGTGGTAATAAAACCGTCTTACCTCGGGTGCCGCGGCTCCGCCCGGGGAGTCCAGCTTGCGTTTCTTGCGTGGTCCAATGGCGGCGAGGGCCGTGAGGTTAGCGTCTCGCTGTCGCATCTGAGCCAACTCGTTCTGCTGCATCTGTAGAGGAGGTCAATTTAAATGTTCATAGAACTTCACAAAGAAACATCACATCAAACATCAGAGGCCGACTCAGTGCTGCCCCTGGTGGCTGTGGGGATTTCAACTTCCCCCCCAGGTTAACCTTTAACCTCTGAAACACATCGCCGTTCGCAGCTCATCATCTCGTCTGAACTCAGAGCTACAGTTTCCTAGGACCACAAACACTCTACCCACAATGCCCTGTGTGACCTCCTCAGACCAGTCTAGACCACACCCCCTCCTGCCCGCAGCAGAGAGATGTATGGGTAATGACCCCTGACCTCTGCAGGCCTCAGGGGTCCCTGAGGTGTCTGGCTGTGGCCTTGGATCAGCTGACGGTCATGTGACAGGACGTACCTCTTTGGCCTTCTGCTTCAGGCGAGCCTGTTCTGGATCCTCTTGTCTCGCACGACTCTGGACAGAGAATACATAACGTCAGAGGTTATCCGCTGACCTTTGACCTGAAACACCAACTTTGATAATATTCATCGTTTCACTTTAACATCCTGCAGATGAATGATTTGTTATTTTAACTTAAACCATGGGAAAGTTATAAGAATGTTTTATTGCAACAGGAAACACAGAAAGAGCAGAGATTCCAAATTCAGTTAAAAAACACAAATCACAAAGAACATCCTGATGTGTGTGTGTGTGGGGCGGCTGTGGCAAAGGGGGAGAGCGGTAGAAAGTTGGCGGTTCGATCCCAGTCTTCCCCATCTGCAGAAGTGTCGCTGGGCAAGACGCTGAAAAACCCTCATAGCTGCTGATGCAGTAATGCAGCGTGTGTTTGTGTGTGTGTGTGTGTGTGTGTGTGTACCTTTGCAGCCTTCAGCAGAATCTCTCTCTCCTGTTCATCTTTCCTTTGTTTCTCCATTCGCTCGAGTTGCTCGAAGAAGCGAAGCTGCGAGCGAGCGTCTGACGACTGTTCGTGATGATCTTCATCCTGACGGAGGAAGACAACCATGATTGACTGATTCTTTCTGTGTGTGTGTGTGTGTGTGTGTGTGTGTGTGTGTGTGTGTGTGTGTGTGTCCTCGTTCGTACCTTTCCTCCGTCGGTTCGATGCTGAGCGACGGCCGACACCTTCTCCAGCAGCGAGCGCAGTCTGGACTGAGTGGCGTGAGAGATGAAGTTCACCACCTCCAGCGGCACCTCGCTCACACCCAGCTTCTTTGCTAAAGACGAGAAATGGTTCTTTCATGAGCTTGGAAGAAGTTTTTCTGACGACTTTTTAATTTAAATCTAGATTATTAAACAAACATCGGAACTTTCTCCTCCCCACATTTTGAAACAGTCTTGTTGATTTGATTCTAACTTTGTTCTAATCTGCATCATCGAGCGCCACCATCAGGACAGAGCGCAAACTACATGGAAACACAGATTCTGTGTTGTGGTTCTTCCAGAGCAGATCACACACAACAGACGTAACACAACATAAAACAGGAATCAAGAAGAAAGAGGCGAGGAGCATCAGTGACGAGGAGAAACAACATGGAGGAAGAATCCCACAACACTGACAGTGACGACAACAAAACATTCTTCACTTGACTTAAATGAAGAAAACTCGTTTCCTCCTGGACGCGACTCAGGCTCCTGCTCTTAGTTGATGTTTTTTACTTGATTGAAGTCAGAGGGGTTTGACTGAAACAGTCTGTGAACTACATTAATGTGAGTTTGATCTGAACAGATGGAAAAGAGTATCCGTTCTTCTACTGGAGTGAAGAGCGTGTCCTTCTCGAGGACTGGTCTGTGGGGCGTTACCCGTGTCCAGGATGCGGCGGTGCAGCAGCCCCGGAGGCAGGAAGGCTTCGTCTTTACACGAGCGGATCTTTGTGCCCACCAGCTCCGAGCTGGTGGCCAGGATCCGGGCGTTCTCCTCGTTGAGGTTGACCCCCGCCATGGACGCCACGTCGTTGATGTCATCGTCATCTCTGTGGAAGACAGACGTTCACAACACAATCCAAACGAATCCTATGATTCTGAATTAACATCAGAATGATAAAATAATTCAGAGGACTAATGTTCTAGTTCATGTATTGATCATTTTTTTATCTCTGATCTATAAAGGGATTTCAGTACATTCTTCAGAAAGGTCATAAGTCACCTGAACGTCCCGCCCCCTGGGTCGCTTAGTTTCTTCTGATTGGCTTGAGAAGCCAGGTTAACCAGACTCTTGCCGACGATGGTCGGAGATCCTCTGATGAGCGTCGCTGAAGGAAACAAGACGTCTTCATCAGCTGGTAACAGCAGAGAGGACACATCATCGCTGCCACCTAGTGGTGTGGAGGGACTCACCTTGAGTTCGGAGGGGCTGACTGATGACCACAGGCGAACGGGACTGGACCGTCTGAACTCCGGCTCTGCCCACGGCCTGCAGAACGTCGAGAACATCAGAACCAGCGTCACCGAAACCTGTTATATGTTCCACCTGTTCTCTAACGTCTTTCTAAACGTTCCACCTGTTCTCTAACATCGTTCTAAACATTCCACCTGTTCTCTAAAGTCTTTCTAAACATTCCACTTGTTCTCTAACGTCTTTCAAAACGTTCCACCTGTTCTCTAACATCTTTCAAAACATTCCACCTGTTCTCTAACGTCTTTCAAAACGTTCCACCTGTTCTCTAACGTCTTTCAAAACGTTCCACCTGTTCTCTAACGTCTTTCAAAACGTTCCACCTGTTCTCTAACATCTTTCAAAACATTCCACCTGTTCTCTAACGTCTTTCAAAACGTTCCACCTGTTCTCTAAAGTCTTTCTAAACATTCCACTTGTTCTCTAACGTCTTTCAAAACGTTCCACCTGTTCTCTAACATCTTTCAAAACATTCCCGCTGTTCCCTAAAGTCTTTCTTAATGTTCCACTTGTTCTCTAACGTCTTTCTAAACGTTCCACCTGTTCTCTAACGTCTTTCTAAACATTCCACTTGTTCTCTAACGTCTTTCTAAACGTTTCACCTGTTCTCTAACATCTTTCTAAACATTCCACCTGTTCTCTAACGTCTTTCTAAACGTTCCACCTGTTCTCTAACATCTTTCTAAACATTCCACCTGTTCTCTAAAGTCTTTCTAAACATTCCACTTGTTCTCTTACGTCTTTCTTAATGTTCCACCTGTTCTCTAACATCTTTCTAAACATTCCACCCGTTCTCTAACATCTTTCTAAACATTCCACCTGTTCTCTAAAGTCTTTCTAAACGTTCCACCTGTTCTCTAACGTCTTTCTAAACGTTCCACTTGTTCTCTAACGTCTTTCTAAACGTTCCAGTTGTTCTCTTACGTCTTTCTTAATGTTCCACCTGTTCTCTAACGTCTTTCTATACGTTCCAGCTGTTCTCTAAAGTCTTTCTAAACGTTCCACCTGTTCTCTAACATCTTTCTAAACGTTCCACCTGTTCTCTAACGTCTTTCTAAACGTTCCAGCTGTTCTCTAAAGTCTTTCTAAACGTTCCACCTGTTCTCTAACATCGTTCTAAACATTCCACCTGTTCTCTAACATCTTTCTAAACATTCCACCTGTTCTCTAAAGTCTTTCTAAACATTCCACTTGTTCTCTAACGTCTTTCAAAACGTTCCACCTGTTCTCTAACATCTTTCAAAACATTCCCGCTGTTCCCTAAAGTCTTTCTTAATGTTCCACTTGTTCTCTAACGTCTTTCTAAACGTTCCACCTGTTCTCTAACATCTTTCTAAACATTCCACTTGTTCTCTAACGTCTTTCTAAACATTCCACTTGTTCTCTAACGTCTTTCTAAACGTTCCACCTGTTCTCTAACATCTTTCTAAACATTCCACCTGTTCTCTAACGTCTTTCTAAACGTTCCACCTGTTCTCTAACATCTTTCTAAACATTCCACCTGTTCTCTAACGTCTTTCTAAACGTTCCACCTGTTCTCTAACATCTTTCTAAACATTCCACCTGTTCTCTAAAGTCTTTCTAAACATTCCACTTGTTCTCTTACGTCTTTCTTAATGTTCCACCTGTTCTCTAACGTCTTTCTAAACGTTCCACTTGTTCTCTAACGTCTTTCTAAACGTTCCACCTGTTCTCTAACATCTTTCTAAACATTCCACCTGTTCTCTAAAGTCTTTCTAAACGTTCCACCTGTTCTCTAAAGTCTTTCTAAACATTCCACTTGTTCTCTAACGTCTTTCTAAACGTTCCACCTGTTCTCTAACATCTTTCTAAACATTCCACCCGTTCTCTAACATCTTTCTAAACATTCCACCTGTTCTCTAAAGTCTTTCTAAACGTTCCACCTGTTCTCTAACGTCTTTCTAAACGTTCCACTTGTTCTCTAACGTCTTTCTAAACGTTCCAGTTGTTCTCTAACGTCTTTCTAAACGTTCCACTTGTTCTCTTACGTCTTTCTTAATGTTCCACCTGTTCTCTAAAGTCTTTCTAAACGTTCCACCTGTTCTCTAACGTCTTTCTAAACGTTCCACCTGTTCTCTAACGTCTTTCTAAACGTTCCAGTTGTTCTCTAACGTCTTTCTAAACGTTCCACTTGTTCTCTTACGTCTTTCTTAATGTTCCACCTGTTCTCTAACGTCTTTCTATACGTTCCAGCTGTTCTCTAAAGTCTTTCTAAACGTTCCACCTGTTCTCTAACATCTTTCTAAACGTTCCACCTGTTCTCTAACGTCTTTCTAAACGTTCCAGCTGTTCTCTAAAGTCTTTCTAAACGTTCCACCTGTTCTCTAACATCTTTCTAAACATTACACCTGTTCTCTAACATCTTTCTAAACGTTCCACCTGTTCTCTAAAGTCTTTCTTAATGTTCCACTTGTTCTCTAACATCTTTCTATACGTTCCAGCTGTTCTCTAAAGTCTTTCTAAACGTTCCACCTGTTCTCTAACATCTTTCTAAACGTTCCACCTGTTCTCTAACGTCTTTCTAAACGTTCCACCTGTTCTCTAAAGTCTTTCTAAACGTTCCACCTGTTCTCTAACATCGTTCTAAACATTCCACCTGTTCTCTAACATCTTTCTAAACATTCCACCTGTTCTCTAAAGTCTTTCTAAACATTCCACTTGTTCTCTAACGTCTTTCAAAACGTTCCACCTGTTCTCTAACATCTTTCAAAACATTCCCGCTGTTCCCTAAAGTCTTTCTTAATGTTCCACTTGTTCTCTAACGTCTTTCTAAACGTTCCACCTGTTCTCTAACATCTTTCTAAACATTCCACTTGTTCTCTAACGTCTTTCTAAACGTTCCACTTGTTCTCTAACATCTTTCTAAACATTCCACCTGTTCTCTAACATCTTTCTAAACGTTCCACCTGTTCTCTAACGTCTTTCTAAACGTTCCAGCTGTTCTCTAACGTCTTTCTAAACGTTCCACCTGTTCTCTAACATCGTTCTAAACATTCCACCTGTTCTCTAACATCTTTCTAAACATTCCACCTGTTCTCTAAAGTCTTTCTAAACATTCCACTTGTTCTCTAACGTCTTTCAAAACGTTCCACCTGTTCTCTAACATCTTTCAAAACATTCCCGCTGTTCCCTAAAGTCTTTCTTAATGTTCCACTTGTTCTCTAACGTCTTTCTAAACGTTCCACCTGTTCTCTAACATCTTTCTAAACATTCCACTTGTTCTCTAACGTCTTTCTAAACATTCCACTTGTTCTCTAACGTCTTTCTAAACGTTCCACCTGTTCTCTAACATCTTTCTAAACATTCCACCTGTTCTCTAACGTCTTTCTAAACGTTCCACCTGTTCTCTAACATCTTTCTAAACATTCCACCTGTTCTCTAACGTCTTTCTAAACGTTCCACCTGTTCTCTAACATCTTTCTAAACATTCCACCTGTTCTCTAAAGTCTTTCTAAACATTCCACTTGTTCTCTTACGTCTTTCTTAATGTTCCACCTGTTCTCTAACGTCTTTCTAAACGTTCCACTTGTTCTCTAACGTCTTTCTAAACGTTCCACCTGTTCTCTAACATCTTTCTAAACATTCCACCTGTTCTCTAAAGTCTTTCTAAACGTTCCACCTGTTCTCTAAAGTCTTTCTAAACATTCCACTTGTTCTCTAACGTCTTTCTAAACGTTCCACCTGTTCTCTAACATCTTTCTAAACATTCCACCCGTTCTCTAACATCTTTCTAAACATTCCACCTGTTCTCTAAAGTCTTTCTAAACGTTCCACCTGTTCTCTAACGTCTTTCTAAACGTTCCACTTGTTCTCTAACGTCTTTCTAAACGTTCCAGTTGTTCTCTAACGTCTTTCTAAACGTTCCACTTGTTCTCTTACGTCTTTCTTAATGTTCCACCTGTTCTCTAAAGTCTTTCTAAACGTTCCACCTGTTCTCTAACGTCTTTCTAAACGTTCCACCTGTTCTCTAACGTCTTTCTAAACGTTCCAGTTGTTCTCTAACGTCTTTCTAAACGTTCCACTTGTTCTCTTACGTCTTTCTTAATGTTCCACCTGTTCTCTAACGTCTTTCTATACGTTCCAGCTGTTCTCTAAAGTCTTTCTAAACGTTCCACCTGTTCTCTAACATCTTTCTAAACGTTCCACCTGTTCTCTAACGTCTTTCTAAACGTTCCAGCTGTTCTCTAAAGTCTTTCTAAACGTTCCACCTGTTCTCTAACATCTTTCTAAACATTACACCTGTTCTCTAACATCTTTCTAAACGTTCCACCTGTTCTCTAAAGTCTTTCTTAATGTTCCACTTGTTCTCTAACATCTTTCTATACGTTCCAGCTGTTCTCTAAAGTCTTTCTAAACGTTCCACCTGTTCTCTAACATCTTTCTAAACGTTCCACCTGTTCTCTAACGTCTTTCTAAACGTTCCACCTGTTCTCTAAAGTCTTTCTAAACGTTCCACCTGTTCTCTAACATCGTTCTAAACATTCCACCTGTTCTCTAACATCTTTCTAAACATTCCACCTGTTCTCTAAAGTCTTTCTAAACATTCCACTTGTTCTCTAACGTCTTTCAAAACGTTCCACCTGTTCTCTAACATCTTTCAAAACATTCCCGCTGTTCCCTAAAGTCTTTCTTAATGTTCCACTTGTTCTCTAACGTCTTTCTAAACGTTCCACCTGTTCTCTAACATCTTTCTAAACATTCCACTTGTTCTCTAACGTCTTTCTAAACATTCCACTTGTTCTCTAACGTCTTTCTAAACGTTCCACCTGTTCTCTAACATCTTTCTAAACATTCCACCTGTTCTCTAACGTCTTTCTAAACGTTCCACCTGTTCTCTAACATCTTTCTAAACATTCCACCTGTTCTCTAAAGTCTTTCTAAACATTCCACTTGTTCTCTTACGTCTTTCTTAATGTTCCACCTGTTCTCTAACGTCTTTCTAAACGTTCCACTTGTTCTCTAACGTCTTTCTAAACGTTCCACCTGTTCTCTAACATCTTTCTAAACATTCCACCTGTTCTCTAAAGTCTTTCTAAACGTTCCACCTGTTCTCTAAAGTCTTTCTAAACATTCCACTTGTTCTCTAACGTCTTTCTAAACGTTCCACCTGTTCTCTAACATCTTTCTAAACATTCCACCTGTTCTCTAAAGTCTTTCTAAACGTTCCACCTGTTCTCTAACGTCTTTCTAAACGTTCCACTTGTTCTCTAACGTCTTTCTAAACGTTCCACCTGTTCTCTAACGTCTTTCTAAACGTTCCACTTGTTCTCTAACGTCTTTCTAAACGTTCCAGTTGTTCTCTAACGTCTTTCTAAACGTTCCACTTGTTCTCTTACGTCTTTCTTAATGTTCCACCTGTTCTCTAAAGTCTTTCTAAACGTTCCACTTGTTCTCTAACGTCTTTCTAAACGTTCCAGTTGTTCTCTAACGTCTTTCTAAACGTTCCACTTGTTCTCTTACGTCTTTCTTAATGTTCCACCTGTTCTCTAAAGTCTTTCTAAACGTTCCACCTGTTCTCTAACGTCTTTCTAAACGTTCCAGTTGTTCTCTAACGTCTTTCTAAACGTTCCACTTGTTCTCTTACGTCTTTCTTAATGTTCCACCTGTTCTCTAACGTCTTTCTATACGTTCCAGCTGTTCTCTAAAGTCTTTCTAAACGTTCCACCTGTTCTCTAACATCTTTCTAAACGTTCCACCTGTTCTCTAACGTCTTTCTAAACGTTCCAGCTGTTCTCTAAAGTCTTTCTAAACGTTCCACCTGTTCTCTAACATCTTTCTAAACATTACACCTGTTCTCTAACATCTTTCTAAACGTTCCACCTGTTCTCTAAAGTCTTTCTTAATGTTCCACTTGTTCTCTAACATCTTTCTATACGTTCCAGCTGTTCTCTAAAGTCTTTCTAAACGTTCCACCTGTTCTCTAACATCTTTCTAAACGTTCCACCTGTTCTCTAACGTCTTTCTAAACGTTCCACCTGTTCTCTAACATCTTTCTAAACATTCCACCTGTTCTCTAACATCTTTCTAAACGTTCCACTTGTTCTCTAACATCTTTCTAAACATTCCACCTGTTCTCTAACATCTTTCTAAACGTTCCACCTGTTCTCTAACGTCTTTCTAAACGTTCCAGCTGTTCTCTAACGTCTTTCAAAACGTTCCACCTGTTCTCTAACGTCTTTCAAAACGTTCCACCTGTTCTCTAACGTCTTTCAAAACGTTCCACCTGTTCTCTAACGTCTTTCTAAACGTTCCACTTGTTCTCTAACATCTTTCTAAACATTCCACCTGTTCTCTAACATCTTTCTAAACGTTCCACCTGTTCTCTAACGTCTTTCTAAACATTACACCTGTTCTCTAACATCTTTCTAAACGTTCCACCTGTTCTCTAAAGTCTTTCTTAATGTTCCACTTGTTCTCTAACATCTTTCTATACGTTCCAGCTGTTCTCTAAAGTCTTTCTAAACGTTCCACCTGTTCTCTAACATCTTTCTAAACGTTCCACCTGTTCTCTAACGTCTTTCTAAACGTTCCACCTGTTCTCTAACATCTTTCTAAACATTCCACCTGTTCTCTAACATCTTTCTAAACGTTCCACCTGTTCTCTAACGTCTTTCTAAACGTTCCAGCTGTTCTCTAACATCATATTAAAACCTGATATTTATAGATTATGATATCATCATTAATGATCTCAATATGAAGAGAAGCAGAGCAGAGCATCTCCCTGTCTCTCAGGTAAGTTCTGTGATTCTAAACGAACCCTCCACTGCTCAACACCTGAGCGCCTCATCGTACCAGAGCTGTTGCGTTAGTGAGCGGCGTGTTCAGTTTGATGGTGCTGCTCGCCGGACTGACGGGCAGCCGGGGCCTGATGGCGGTGGTGGTGATGGAGCCGGGGACGGCCAGGGGGGGTGTGGAGGTGCTGGGGACACTCAGAGACTGCTGGCTGCTGAGCAGAGACTGACGCAGGGCAGGGAGACTTTTCTGTGGAGACACAACACAACAGCCTGACAACACTGTGACATCATACAAACTGGAGAGGAAGCAGTTGTGTTTACAAAGTGAGTTTGTTATGAGCAATGTGAATGTTTCTGGAGTGTGAGGTCGTGAAGTGATGAGGATGTCATGTTGGGAGGAAGATGTTGTGATGATGATGATGATGGTACCTTGAGGAAGGGAATGAGGTAGGGCTGAGGGGAGGACTTCAGCTCGGCCTGCAGCCGAGTGGTGAACTCCTCCGGCTCGATCTTAGCATCCTAGAGAGAGAGAAACAGAGAAGTCACGTTTGACTGAAATCAGACCAGAGGTTTCAGCCACTGACAGTGAGGCGTGGTGCGTGAGTCTCACGAGCAGGTCCTGCACCAGGGCCTTCACATTCTTGGAGGTATCTGGGGAGGGAGAATTGTGGGACGCCAGCTTGATGAGTGTGGCCAGGAAGTTCTTGCATTTCTTCACGTTCTCCTGCATCTCCTGTCGAGTCGAACACGGGGACGACAAGTTAAAACACGGCTCCGCTAATAGAGCACGAAACGGTCTGAGTGAACTCCACCTGACCTGCGACACCACGGTGACTCTGGTGGGGGGCGTGGCAGCAGGGGTCGTGGTGGTCAGGGGGGCGGCAGGTTTGGCTGCGGACGTCCCCCCGGCTGTTATCACCGTTGGAGCCTTCTGAGGTGTGGTCATCTTCACGGACACCGCTGCACCGCCAGGGGCCACGGTGATGGCCTTCTGGGAAACAACGGCTCCGTCAAGCACACAGGCCAGAAAAACGACATTTACACATAAACATGTCCTGGAATTGACTTTGTGTGTAATCTCGACACGAGAGACGTGTGGAGCGTTCGGTGTCAACGCATCATATTTATATACATATTTGACATAACTTAAATATATATTGTGTTTATTATTCACTATTAGTTCAATTACGATTAATAAAGGTTTATCTTTTGCACCCCCCATCTCGATCTGAGCCAGTCATTAACTCAAGAGGGAATCAAACAAACACAAAGTCAACTTCAAGTTCTGAACTTGTCCGAGTAACTTCGGCTGAGTGTGGTTGTTTGTGTTAACAAACCAGAGGAGCCTGACACACTCACTGGCTCTCCAGCTGATTGGACAGAACCTCACCTGCACAGTGGTGGTGGAGGGAGACTGAACCATCCTGGGTGGAGCGGGGGAGGCCAGGCGGACGGTGTGAGATGTGACAGGAGCCTGCAGACGACACGGAGGGAGAAACACACCACGTCACAGATCCTGCAGTTGAACAGTTTCACACTTTAACCATCCAGTCACCTGCTGATGAGTTCCCTCATCGACTGTTTCATGGTTTGGTTTATATTATTAGATTTACACAAGTGATGATGAACATCTCTTTTGTTCGATTAACAAAATGGGACTGAAAATCAAATTGAATGTTAATTGTTTCTTAATAAATCACATCCTCTAACAGCACTTAACAGAAGAGACCTGACCAATCAGAAGCTGCTGTCAGACCCGCACTGAAGTCTGCACGTGTTCCTGATGTTCTGGAGGTTCTGCACATGAGAACAAGTGTCAGAGTGAGTCCATGTGAGGAACCAGCAGGACAATGTGTGGAAGCTTCCCAGTGAGCGAGTGGACGTGTTGATGAGGTTTCTAACACGTGACGTGAAACCTGAAGAACAAAAATATCTCAGGATGAAGAAGAGGAGCCGGACACGTAGAAGACGAAGACGTCCACTTGGAAACACGAGGAGATTCCAGATCTTCTGGTGATGAGGGCCGACCCGGTGTGGATGAGATGTAAACAACAACACTGATCTTTCCACAGCAGAGTTCACACGTCCGGCCTCCTGCTGCTCTACAGGCTCCGCCTCTCACCTGGAAGCTCCCACATGCTGCTGTTGTTGTGATATGTAAATTCACATGTGGACCTTCACACTGACCCTGAATCTGCTGCTTCACAGGACAAACAACTCTTCAGCATCATCAGGGCGGAACTCGTCATTTCATACTAATTATTAACATCATGAAGAATGAATCAGACCAGCAGCCACTGAACTCAGAACCTGTGCAGCGTCTGATAACGGTCAGTACCAGACGTACCGTGGTGGCGGTGCTGACCCGGATGGCGGCCCCAGCCGTGGGTGTGGCAGGTCTCTGGTTGAGGTTGGCCACCGTCTGGGCCTGTTGGGTCTTGGCCTGAGCTTGAGCCAGGACCTGCTGAGGGACCATGACCAGCTGACCCGTCTCCGTCCGCACCAGAACCATACCTGAGAGAGGAGGAGACACGGGTCAGAAACCCAGCTGATGTTCTTGATCATCACCCCCCCCCCCGTCGTCAGTGATGGTGGACGTTCACTTCACACTGGATATGAACTGGAGCTCTGATGAAACTAACTCTCTGCGAGTCGTGGCTTCTGATTCACTGATCATTGATTTGTGTATAAAATGTACGTTTCACTCATCATACGACCGGACCTCGGACCATCAACAGGTTCGGATCAATTCTCTGACAATGGATCGATTGATTGGTTCTCCTCCTTGAGGAGTGAGGAGGAAGCTCGGGGTCGACAGGAAGTGACCCCGAGCTTCTGTCTCCACAGGGACCCGAGTGTGACGCCAACAGTGACCCTCGGGGGGGTGCGGCTCTCTCACCTGCAGGCATGGTGAAGCCGGGGGGCAGCTGGATGGTGGTCTGCTGCTGGGGCCGGACAGCCAGAGGAAGCTGAGGGGCAGCTGCCCGGGTCGAGCTCGCCACCATCGCGGGTCTCTGCTGCTGGAGGGAGGTGGCCACCAAGGGGCCGCCCGGAGGCCTGACCACAGCCACCGCGGGCTGAGCCAGCCCGTTCATGGCGGGCTTGACCCCTGTCAGGGTGATGGCAGCCGGACTGGACACGGTCTGGGTGATGGGGGACTGGACTGCAGAGGCGGTGCTGGTCAGGATGACGGTGTTTCCGGACACAGGCTGACTGGGCACCAGCATCTTGGTGTGCATCGTGCTGTGGTTCATCACCTGAGGGCTGGAGGCTGGGGGGGCGCCCTGGGTCACCACCTTAGGGTCCAACCCGTTCTGGGTGACGGTGGCCGCGGGGCCGGGCTGTCTCTGCAGGACCACGGTGGGAGCCGGTCCCGTAAAAGTGGGCTGAGAAGTCATGGGGTTGATGACCGCGGACCCCCCGGCACTGACAGCACTGATCACGGTGCTGCCTCCGGCTGCTGGCGCGACCGCGGGCGAGTTCACCAACTTTGCGGTTCCGCCGTTTCCGTTTAAACTGAGCAGAGCGGGAGATCCGCTCCGGGACCCGTCCGCCACCGGGCCGGCGGAGGGGCTGGGAGCCGCGCTCGGAGCCACAGCCGTCCGGGAAAAGCTAGCAGCGGCGGCGGGCGGAGTGGGCAAAGTTACGGGTCCCGGTCCGGGGAAAGCAGTCGGGGGAGCAGCTCCAACAGTTTGTAGCCCGGCTCCGGTGGTGATCGCGGCCCCAGGAGCGACGGAGGAGGTAGAGGCGGAGAGGCTCGGAGCGGACAGCGGCGGCTTGGCGCCGGGCTCCTGGGTTAACCCCGCTTTCGGATGCCCTTGTTGCGGCTCAGCAGACCTCACTTGGTCGCGCACTTTCCCTGAGAACTGAGCCGCGGCCGCCGGCGCTGCCTCCCGGGTCCCGTCGGAAAGCGAAGGGGCGGGAGTCTTCCTGTCGCCCAGCTGCGACTCGAGCGAACCCACCAGGTCGCTAACGGCTTTTTCATCCACCTCCGTGAAGAGCATGTCCTCCAGTGGGTCGGAGGCTCCCGCCATCTTTGATGTCGCTCCGTTGTGCAAATCGTATCTTCGAAGCTGCGCATGCGCCGAGGATCTGGCTGCTTTTCCAGCATAGAACCAGATCATATAGATACATGCATATACATACACACACACAAGAACACATATATTCGATGCGGATGATGAAGTGGATCGACCGTAAGGTTCTACTGGATCAATCCTAATAAGATAAACATATTAAAACCTCTGATGGAATCTCACAATTGACACAGTGGCACAAGGGGAAAACCCCACTTTGGAAGGAAACACTCCCTACAAGGCTGAACGACATAAAGCTCAAGAAACAGGTGGAACTATGACATAGAATGTTCACTGTGTGTTGTGTGACAGTCTGACAGGGCTCGAGTTTTCCTCTCATCATGTTCTCAGGCCCCGTCCACCTCCATCCCCAGCGCACAGCTGTTTGTTGGTGCCACAGCTTCCTACACTGACCACACACTGGTAACACCTTCCTGTAGAGGGCGTCACTGTTGTCTGACCAGTCCAGTTTGCCTGGACCTCTCCAGGACATTACAGCTGTCCTCCACTCCCCCCGTTAATCACAACGGGGGGGGGGGGGGGGGGGGGGGGGGCTGATGTTTGTGTGTGTTCTGCGGTCTCGAGTTCATCAACAGTTTTCTATTGTTGTCTCTTTTGTAAACGTGATCTAAGGTTATTTCTGATGAGTCTCAACTTCCTTTCACATCATTGCAAACATGATAAACTAATATACTTAAAAGCACCAGTGCAAATATGTAATATACTCAATAAGAAGTAAAGTCCTTCATTCAAAGGACCATTATAAGGAAACAATACTTTATTTATGAATCTGAATGAATGTGTGAGCCGCAGACATCACCACGTGATCATGGGTTACTCCGCTACTCTCTCTTACAGGGGAACGGTAATCAGTTACTTTCCATCACAGTTATAAAGGTACCTAGTTACTTCGTGGCCAGAGTATACGCGGCCTGTGTTTTTCTTCTGTCCTGCACACATCTAGGTGACGGCGCATCGTAATCTCGCGAGAGTGTGAGTTCGCGTTAGCCCCCGCGCTCTCAAGCTGATGGAGGAGGTGGCCATGTTGTAGCGACGGATAGAGAATCTGAGCGGGATCACTATCCGAGACGTCCGGCTCTGAACCGGCCCTGTGAACCGCACCATCCTCCGGGACCGTCCGTGCTGCTCCCCGTCACTGCGCCGGGCTACAGACGACACCATGAGCGGCGGGACGCCGTACCTGGGCAGCAAGATCAGCCTGATCTCGAAGGCCGCGATCCGCTATGAGGGGATCCTGTACACCATCGACACCGAGAACTCCACCGTGGCTCTGGCTAAAGGTGACGCTGCTCCCGGCGCGCAGCCCGGGGCCCAGCGGGGGGGGCAGTTCGATCGCGGTTCAGAATGAAAGGCTCAAAGAGAATCCGCTCCAAGCGGAGGAAGTGGATTTGTCCACAGGTTTGATTCAAAACACGTTAGCCAGGAGGCTAGGGTTAGCCTGCTAACGAGAGCAAACATGCTAGCAGCCGAAGCGGCACCGTGCGATGCGTCAGTCCCGCTCCCGATAGCGTCACGTCGCCCCACAGGGAGAGCGACGGAGCGGGTCGCTGAGGGGGGGCAGCCGCCTGGGAGAGGCGCAGTTCGGCCCAGTTTAACCCTCCTTTAATCACCTGTGGGCGGATTAACTCCGATCTGTGTCTGCTACATGAGTCAGCTAACGTTAGCATGGCGGCTAGCTGTAGAGGGTTGTGATGTTTTTCTGTCACCTGCTGCTCTGCGTCCTGACGTGACGTCACTCACCTGTTCGTGACGGCAGAGCAGCAGCTAGTGACGTAATGAGCAGCCATGTGTTTAAACACGTGTTTACTGTAGTGACCAGTGGAAGCCAGAGTTCTCACTGGTTTGTGAACCAGTCGGTGCAGCAGGTTCATTCCTCTACTGGGATCTTACACTTCCATTAAAACGTTCCAGCTCGAAACGTCGCTGACGCTGGTGTTTCACTTTCTCATGATTTAATATTATCAACAGAAAACAATAAGGAGATGAGCTGAGAACCGTTTGCAGTTTAATCATCAGTAACAAAGTTCCCATCAATATGTGTTAGATTCAGAATTCAATAATATGAAATGAGTGAGAGGCTCAGTGAAGTGCTGTGTTGCTGATGTGTGCCCGGAGGTTTAGACTGACTGTCTGTTGCTTGTCAGTTCGCTCCTTCGGGACAGAGGACCGGCCCACAGACAGACCTATCCCCCCTCGAGACGACACCTTTGAGTACATCATCTTCAGAGGCAGCGACATCAAGGACCTGACGGTGTGCGAGCCGCCCAAACAAACCAGTTCCCTCCCACAGGACCCGGCCATCGTCCAGGTTCGTCTTCACCACACACACGTGTCCTTCTCGTCTTTGTGTTTGTAGTTGATTGTCTTGTGTCCCTTTCTCTCAGTCGTCCATGGGCTCCAGCTCCTCGTCCTCTGCTTCCGCCGCCCCGACCCCGTTTCAAGCAGCTGGTTCCTATGGACTCTTCAATCGGGCCCCAGTTCCTGCCTACAACCAGTTCAGCACCAGCCCCCTGGTTTCCCCTCAGTTTGGACCTGTTGGTGTCGGTAGGAACACGACTTTTGATCGATGTGTGTGTTTGTATTATTTTAACTGGGGGGAGAGCATGACATCCAAAGGTTCAGGTCTGTGAACGTGGGGGGGGCTGTCACTCCCCTCCTCTACTACTTGAGCGGAGCCTCGACTCAGTGCGATTCAGGCTCTCTGGTAACTGAAGGTAATGATCTGCAGGACTAAGAAGGAATCACAGATCCAGGTGTGCTGTGGTTTTCTGACTCAGAAACCCAGTTTATAGTAAACTAAATTATCTGATTTTCTCAAAGCAAGTTCTTTTCTGTTTGACACATTTTCTCACGAGAGGTTTTTTAACTTGTTTTATCGCCCCGTTAGGATTGAGTCTGACTCGGTCTGGCCGGTTGCTTCTTTCCCTTCTGACAGAAATGAACGTGTCTGTGAAATCTTTATTGAAAAGTGTTCTCTTGTCCGGAAGCAGCACTGCATGCTCTTCTCTACAACCTGCACGTTTAGTCCAAAGCTGGAGCTGAAAGATTCAAACCTGTGGCGCTCGGGCTGCGTTCACACCTGTAGCCTAGTTCATCAAGTATTCAACGTTTTCCACTGCGAGTCCTGCAAAAGAAGACTCATTAAAAACGCCACATGTTGTAAACAAAGATGGATGACATCAAATGTAGGTTCGAACCAATGGCCCAATCAATTTAGTGGAAAACTAATCGGCTCATGTGTAAACGCAGCCTGAGCTCCAGCTCGTTGTAGTTTAATGAGATGGAAACTAACACACATCTGTTGTCCAGGCCGCAACAGCCCCACCCTGGACCCTTTGAGGAAGAGCCCCACCTCAGAGCAGGTGATCCAAGCTGCTCCGTCGGCCCCGAGCGCCTCCACCATCGCTCCGGCTCCTGGCCTGGGACGCAGGAGCCCCACCCACCCTCGCGCCACTCCCCTCACCGCCGGGCAGATCGGTCAGAAGGTCCAGCACCAGGATGGCGTCGACCCAAGGAGGGGTGAGACTGTCAGAGGAGGCCGCGGCAGCCAGGGCTGGTCTGCACCCAGAACCATCTCTGCCTCTCACATCGCTGCTGTAGATAGGGCGCCCCCTGCAGGCCTGACCCACGCTGCCTTTAGCCACTCAGGTGAGACGTCTGTGCTGCTGATCCACTTTGACCTCCTACTACGACTCACCAGATTTCACACAATCTCATGGAAATAGAAATTTAATTTGAACAAACACACAACCTTCACCCTGACTCGCTATACTGTGAGATTTATTGTTCAGACAAAACAACTAAGAATAAAATAGATAAAGGAGCACAAAAATAATTAAACATATTTATATAAAGGTCTGTTTTCACCTAAAAAACTGAAGATGTTTCATCTTTTAGCTGTTTCTTTTTACAGACTTCATTTTACATTTCAGTTCTCATGAACGAGGCTCAGATGAAACTAAAGTTTGATACTGTGAACAGAAGAGCGTCTCCTGTGTTTATATAACACGGAGTTCCAGAGGTCTGAAGAGTCTCTTGACCCGTGAGTTGTCTGCACAGACGCCAGAGGACATGGACACACCGTCTGGTGCTGCCGCTCACTTGTCTCTGAAGGGTTTCTCTGCTGATCGTGTCCTGAGTGACACGAGTCCAGGATCTAAGTTCTCGCTACGGTCGAGCTTCACTGTGTCTGGCATCATTTTACTTCCAGGGTGTCGTCATGTGATTGTTTTGTTGTGCGCTTCCTCTTCAAACTTCTTTCATTTGACGGATGTCACCTTTCTTCAGCACCTGCCGGAGCACCGGCTAGCCGGCGTGGGCGAGGAGGCGGGCACCGTGGCAGAGGGCGCTTCAATGTTTCCCGGGATGGACCCATGAAGTTTGAGAAAGACTTTGACTTTGAGAGCGCCAACGCCCAGTTCAACAAGGAGGAGATCGACCGAGAGTTTCAGAGCAAACTGAAGCTGAAAGGTATGTCTTACATTTTGTTCCAAATCAAATCTGGTTCGACAGCGGTCGGCTGCGTTCTCTCGCATTAAGAGACCAAGTGTGTTCACTCTCAGATGAGAAGACGGAGAAGTCAGAGAAGACGGTGAACGGCGAGGACAAAGGCGACTCCGGCGTGGAGACTCAGAACAGCGAGGTCAATGCTGATGAGGAGGGCGAGACGCTCGGCCACAACTGCTACTACGACAAGTCCAAGTCCTTCTTCGACAACATCTCGTGTGACGACAGCAGGTACGAGTGTGTGCACGCTGGTGTGTGTGTGTGCGCGGTGGTGTGTGCCCGCTGGTGTGTGTGTGCACGCTGGTGTGTGTGTGCACGCTGGTGTGTGTGTGCACGGTCTTCAGCACTGAACCCACTCACAAATGCTTCTAATTTCTTCAGGAAAGCAAACGACAAGACTGGAGGCTCCGTGTTCCCACGGTGAGTGTTGGTCTTGTCATGTGACTCAATTTTGACCAGGTAATTAGTTAGAAATTAATCCTTCAAAATAAAGTGTTTCCAAGTGTTTGTTCTTTACATAAGAGTGAATTCAACAAAAGTTAAACACAAACCGTGTCCTCTCTGTGTCTCTCTCCGGTCTCTCTTCTCTCTCTCTCTCTGTCTCTCTCTCTCTCTCTCTCTGTCTCTCTCCGGTCTTTCTCTCTTCTCTCTTACCCTGCAGGGAGCGGAGGCAGACCTGGGCGGAGGAGAGACGAATGAATGCTGAAACGTTTGGTATCCCTCTGCGTCGCGGTCGCGGAGGTTACCGTGGACGGGGCGGGATGGGTTTCCGTGGGGGACGGGGGCGTCCTGTGAGCCGAGGGTCCTTCGGGCCCCCACAGGGAGGCGGCGGCGGCTTCAGGGGAGGATACAGAGGAAACCAGGCGGGCCGGGAGTTCGGCGACTTGTCAGCATACAGGGTAAAGAATCTGTTAAAGTGGCTGAAGCACAGACGTGTTTTTAAATCAGTTTGTAAAAGTGTGTTTTCTTTTCTCCTGCAGAAGGAAAACAAAGTGTCTGCGTAGTCTCTGTGGACGAAGCTTCTACTCTGAGGTGGAACACTTGAAGATTGTCTACTACTTGTATATCTGTCACCAGCACTGGGGTCGACTGCTCCAAAGCAACTTAACTCAGAATCTCTCAAAGGTGGAAACGGCTACGATGCAGTTTATCACCGAAACCATCAAATCACAAACTCAAGATTAGTTCAAAAATGTCCTGAAATAATAATATTCACGTTTCAGATGATGGTTTTGTTTTGGATTCATTTTCTGCCCCTGAACCTGTATTTGATCATTTGTGGTCCAGTGTGGTCACATGACTTCCTGTGACTCTCACGTATGTAGCTTTATTCTGTAATTCTGTGAGTCAAGCACCAGGTCTCAGCTCGGACGTGTTTTTCTACCGTGTCCTTCACCGTCACGTCTCTTCGCCGCAGTGCTCGTGACTTTCGCCTGAAATCTTTCCCCCTTCACCTGCGTTTTCCTGTTCCGTCGATCATGAGAAGTTGACTTCTCTGTTTGACGCCGTTGACGAGCTGAAAGTTAAATCTGTAATTTTCACAATCGGTCGATCGTCAATAAATAAGAGGTTCACATGTGACGCTGTAAAGTGATTCGCTCCAGTTCTCCTTTCACGTTGCTGCTGCGTCAAGGATGAAATCTGTGTTCCCTCTGATCCCATCAGTGAAAAACTAAATGACTGATCTCCAGGAATTAACTTTCAAGCAAAAACAGTGAAAAATCCTCTTATCACAAGATTTCCTATTTTTCTGTTACAAAATGAAATATTCTGTGGTTTGTGAATTTTTTACAGATTAAATTATGTTTTGATTCATTGAAACATAATCAACACATTAATCGACAAAGAATATTGATTAATATACTTTATTTCTTTTTAATTCTGCATTTAATGTGTCATAAAGCAGACAAACATGTATCCATATTTAAAGTCAAGTCATTTCACACAAATGTACAACAGACTGTGTTTTTCTACTTTTTCTAGATCTAAAGTAAGAAAATAACAGAACTGTCCCAAAAGGAGTTGAAGTTGTGTTTTGGATTTCTTGTTCCTTTGACGGAAATTTCAACAAACATTTTCCAGCTGAAAAAACCTTCATGCTTGTTATCGATGTATTTTTCTTTCTGACACATTGAATGTAGAAATATATGAAGACGGACTAACACTTCCCCATTAAACCATTGGCATCTCTGTAACCATAGCACGGCCTGGTCAGCGGTGTGATGTCACGAGTGTAGCAAAAGTTTCTGAACAACATTCATGATTTTCATTTCTGAGTAAACGAAGGATCAGATGAACGGAGACGAGGTCATGGTAACTGACTCCTCCCACAAAGGACATTGTTCTTTAAAGACAAATATTGTTTAAAATGTTCTTTTGTTTTATTGTTCCTGTGAAAAGTAAATTTACCTTTAATGACGTCCCCGCTCAGGAAACAGCTGGGGACTTTTATTCTGAAATGTTGAGGTGGAGTTTAATCTGTTTCCTGTCGCAGAAGTTTCTCCTTCACATTAAAGCTCTTAAAAAGACGTGTGTGGTTCAGTATCATCAAGTGAAGCAGCTGCAGTCTGTGGTACTGGGAGCACTTTACTGGTCAGGCTGGTTCTGTTGGGCTCCAGCAGCTGACAGAGGTTCATCCTCTGAGTAGAATCCAGACCTTTCAGAAACTCCCCAGAGGAGCTCAGAGGATCTTGTGGGTCTCTGAAGACCCTGGTCCTCCTCAGAGACACTAACATCCACACCAGATCCTCTAAGATAGTGGTTCTCAACTGGTCTAGGTTCGGGACCCACCATCACCCCTTAATGACAAGCCGCGACCCAAATCCAGGGAAATTTTCAAATTCTCAAATTTAATGAATGAAAGGACGTCGCAGTTTGAACCTGAGATAATAAATGATATCAGAAAGGATTCATCACAATATTCCGACACAAAAAAAGAAGTTAAATGATGAATCAAAACGAGCAGCAGGTGGCGCTGCTAGAGGGAAACATTCTCTCTTACGCTCAATTAGCTGCATTTTTATTAAAACCCAAAAGTGCATAAAGGGTCATACAACATATATAATACATATATAACAATTCAGTAACTTCCGCCTTTTGAAACAGACTCAACGGCTGTCTGCACAACCGAGAAATAAAAGAGTCGAACACACGAGAAGACGATTTAGCTTTAGCTGAGAATACTCACTGAATCCATGACACACAACTGATCCGACCCACAAACTGATGCGTGAGGAGCGCGTGCGCGGGGTAGACCCGTCACGAGCCCGGTCTGAGAATACAAGAAGTAGAAAGTACAGTGATTTCAAATGTAGAAAGTACAAGTACATAGTCGTCCGGGAAATAAATACTCAAACAAAGTACAGATATTTCAAAAATCTACTTGAGTACCGAACGAAGTATTTGTACTTCGTTACTTCCCAACGCTGCTTGGAGCAGGTCAGCTGACAAACAGATTAATAAAAAAAATAAAAACAAAAGATCTAAACTCCAGTAAAGAACAGACATTTGACATGTACTCGAGTACAGCTACTAAGTATTTGTACTAAGTTACTTCCACAGAAACTACAGTGGTGTCAGACTGATCTGTGATTGGTGCAGAATGATGTGACCATATCCTTTAGCCCCTCCCCTTCCTCCTCACCGGGACAAGCTCGTCACAGCTGAGACATCCGGACCAGACCAGGACCAGACCAGACCAGGACAAGGACCCGAACCAGAACCAGCAGAACCGGCAGAACCATGGCTCTAACCAGCGACCCCAACTTCCAGAAGCTGCAGCAGTGGTACCAGGACCATGGAGCAGGTCTGAAGATGAGGGACATGTTCGATGAAGACAAGGACAGATTCTCCCGCTTCAGGTGAGACATGACCCGGGATAAGAGGCCACAGACCGGGAGAGGACTGTGGCTGCTGTCCGCTCACTTCCCGGTTCCTCCCGGCGTGTTTCCGTGTTCGCTCCGTATGAAGGTCACAGAGTGTCTGACACCATCCTGTCTGTCGGTGTCTGTCCACCCGTCTGTCGGTGTCTGTCCACCTGTCTGTCGGTATCTGTCCACCCGTCTGTCGGTGTCTGTCCACCACAGTTCATTATCAGCTCATATTAGCATGCGAGGTAAGGCCTCTCATAGAACCTGTGCTGAGCTTCACACCGGGGCTCCGCACCGGGGTGTGTCGGTGATAGAGTCGGTGACTCCGGGTTAAAGAGACTGGATGTTAAACCTTCAGCTGGGTGTTTGATTCATACAGTCGGCTGTCTGACAGGGGCGGTGGCTAACGGATGCTAACCGAAGGTGGACTGTCCGATAATGGACACCGTCTGCAAGAGGCCGTTTGTATTAAGGTGTAACGGTCATATTGGTCCTTTAAGAGATATAAGAACAATGGTGTGTGTGTGTGTGTGTGCGTGTGTGTGTGTGTGTGCGTGTGTGTGTGTGCGTGTGTGTGTGTGTGTGTGTGTGTGTGTGTGTGTGTGTGTGTGTGTGTGTGTGTGTGTGTGTGTGTGTGTGTGTGTGTGTGTGTGTGTGTGTGTGTGTGTGTGTGTGTGTGTGTGTGTGTGTGTGTGTGTGCGTGTCCTCAGTAGAACAGGACCTCAGCTGTTCAATGTTTGTAATGAACCACAGACAAGTTTCACTTTGACTTTGGTCCATGTCCCATCTGCTAACATGGAGGAGGTTTATGAGCTGTACTGCAGACAGACACCAGGGGGCGATCAAGCTGTTCTTTATTTTGAAATAAGTTCATTGGTCAGATCTGATTATCAAACTCAAACAGAGATGATTTATTCTGTCTGTGGTCTGTGACTCTTTGTCTGTTGTTGGACAGCACCACTCTGAAGACAGATGATGGAGACATCCTGCTGGACTACTCCAAGAACCTCCTCACCCAGGACGTCCTGGACATGCTGCTCGCCCTGGTAACCGCCTCGGGTCAACCTGAACCCTCAGGCTCCGCCCACACTGCGACATGTGATGTAAACAGGAAGTAGATGAGGTGGAACTGTAACTGACAGGAAGTGCTACTGACAGGGAGTGCTAGCACGCTTTGTGTTCACGACTGCTCGTCGAGTCATGTGACTGATGAGAACCAATCAGGGTCACCTCTGTGTCATGGTTTACTAAAGTCTCCGTTTCTGTTCAGACTCAAACACAAACCAGAGTTTCAAACCGGATCAGAGACCAGTTCACTCTGGATCAGAGATCAGTTCACTCTGGATCAGAGACCAGTTCACTCTGGATCAGAGATCAGTTCACTCTGGATCAGAGACCAGTTCACTCTGGATCAGAGACCAGTTCACACTGGATCAGAGATCAGTTCACTCTGGATCAGAGATCAGTTCACTCTGGATCAGAGATCAGTTCACACTGGATCAGAGACCAGTTCACTCTGGATCAGAGATCAGTTCACACTGGATCAGAGACCAGTTCACTCTGGATCAGAGATCAGTTCTAACTGGATCAGAGACCAGTTCACTCTGGATCAGAGACCAGTTCACTCTGGATCAGAGATCAGTTCACACTGGATCAGAGACCAGTTCACTCTGGATCAGAGACCAGTTCACTCTGGATCAGAGATCAGTTCTAACTGGATCAGAGACCAGTTCACTCTGGATCAGAGACCAGTTCACTCTGGATCAGAGATCAGTTCACTCTGGATCAGAGATCAGTTCAAACTTGATCAGAGACCAGTTCAAACTTGATCAGAGACCAGTTCACTCTGGATCAGAGACCAGTTCACTCTGGATCAGAGACCAGTTCACTCTGGATCAGAGACCAGTTCACTCTGGATCAGAGATCAGTTCACACTGGATCAGAGACCAGTTCACTCTGGATCAGAGATCAGTTCACACTCGATCAGAGACCAGTTCACTCTGGATCAGAGATCAGTTCACTCTGGATCAGAGACCAGTTCACTCTGGATCAGAGATCAGTTCACTCTGGATCAGAGATCAGTTCAAACTTGATCAGAGACCAGTTCACTCTGGATCAGAGACCAGTTCACTCTGGATCAGAGATCAGTTCACACTGGATCAGAGACCAGTTCACTCTGGATCAGAGATCAGTTCACACTGGATCAGAGACCAGTTCACTCTGGATCAGAGATCAGTTCACTCTGGATCAGAGACCAGTTCACTCTGGATCAGAGACCAGTTCACTCTGGATCAGAGATCAGTTCACTCTGGATCAGAGACCAGTTCACTCTGGATCAGAGATCAGTTCACTCTGGATCAGAGATTGGTTCACACTGGATCAGAGATCGGTTCACACTGGATCAGAGATCAGTTCACTCTGGATCAGAGACCAGTTCACTCTGGATCAGAGATCAGTTCACTCTGGATCAGAGATCAGTTCAAACTTGATCAGAGACCAGTTCACTCTGGATCAGAGACCAGTTCACTCTGGATCAGAGACCAGTTCACTCTGGATCAGAGATCAGTTCACACTGGATCAGAGACCAGTTCACTCTGGATCAGAGATCAGTTCACACTCGATCAGAGACCAGTTCACTCTGGATCAGAGATCAGTTCACTCTGGATCAGAGATCAGTTCAAACTTGATCAGAGACCAGTTCACTCTGGATCAGAGACCAGTTCACTCTGGATCAGAGACCAGTTCACTCTGGATCAGAGATCAGTTCACACTGGATCAGAGACCAGTTCACTCTGGATCAGAGATCAGTTCACACTGGATCAGAGACCAGTTCACTCTGGATCAGAGATCAGTTCACTCTGGATCAGAGACCAGTTCACTCTGGTCTCTGATCCAGAGTCTGGAAGACTCCACGGGCGTAGCCATAGCAACAGAGATGAGGTCATGTGGGGCGGAGCCTCAGAGTCAGGTCTCTCTTGATTCTGTAAAACAGGAAGATTACAACACTTTATTTTGAAAGAGTTAACACACACATCCTGACTGTGGCTTTGTGCAGCAATGTTGTGTTAACCCGGAGGAAGGTGGGGTTTCAGCACAAACACACAAAACCCCACCCACACACACACATACAGGGCGAAGCAACAGTTTCAGTTACGACAGGTGAGGAAGTGTGTGTGTCTGTTTGACTTTGTGTGTTTTCATCTTGTCATGTTCTCAGGCCAGGTCCAGGAAGGTGGAGGAGGCCAGAGAGAAGATGTTCTCTGGAGACAAGATCAACTTCACCGAGGTACGGACGTGTCCTCACCCTCACATGAAGCCCACACGTTTCCCATGATCCTTCACTGCAGAGCCCAGGGTCACTGGGACCCTAGTGACACAGTGTGTGTCTGTGTGTGTGTGTGTGTGTGTGTGTTCACAGGGTCGGGCCGTGCTCCACATCGCTTTGCGTAATCGCTCCAACACACCGATCAATGTCGACGGTAAAGACGTGATGCCGGAGGTGAACAGGGTGCTGGACAAGATGAAGGCCTTCTGTCACGTAAGTACGTGTGTGTGACGTGTGTGTGTGACGTGTGTGTGTGACGTGTGTGTGACGTGTGTGTGACGTGTGTGTGTAACGTGTGTGTGTGACGTGTGTGTGTGTGTGTTGTGTTCACAGAAAGTTCGCAGTGGCGAGTGGCGAGGCTTCAGTGGGAGGAGCATCACTGACGTGGTGAACATCGGCATCGGAGGCTCCGACCTGGTGAGGCCCCACCCACGTCACATGACGTGTGTTTCCATGGAAGCACACGGCTGGTTCAGTCTATTAATAAAAACACACGAGTGGAATCGAACACAAGTCAAATAAAACAGAAACATGAGGTCCGGTTTGTGACCATGTGACCTGTCGTGGTGCGTTCAGGGACCTCTGATGGTGACGGAGGCTCTGAAGCCGTACTCCAGCGGTGGACCCAACGTCTGGTTCGTCTCCAACATCGACGGGACTCACCTGACCAAGACCCTCGCTCAGCTGGACGCAGAGACCACGCTGTTCATCATCGCCTCCAAGGTGAGCACACACACACACACACACACACACACACACACACACACACACACACACAGGGTGTCAACGTCTCCTGACCCACTTTGTGTGGTCCACCCTCTTGCAGACGTTCACGACTCAGGAGACCATCACCAACGCAGAGTCTGCCAGAGACTGGCTGCTGCAGGCGGCCAATGACGTGAGTTCACATCTTCATCATCTTCATCATCAGAGCAGAGACAGTTCATCATCGTCAGTTTTGTGTCTCGACTCATGTTTCTCCTCTTTCCACAGAAATCTGCTGTTGCCAAACACTTTGTGGCTCTTTCCACCAATGCGGTAAGTACCCCCCCCCCCCCCTCCAGCGACTGTTTGTGTTGAAATCAGGAACCAGAGGAACCAGAGGAACCAGAGCAGGAACTGAACGAACCCTGAGAACGTTTCCTCATAGTTTACTGGTTCAGGCGAAACGTGTTCGTACAAGTTGCTCAACCTGCAGAAGAGTCTCACTGTTGATCTGCCTCTATTTACAGTTATTAATCAAGATGGATCGTTTCTACTATAAAGAAAAACATTAACGGTTAGGGTTAGGGTTAACTCTCTCTCTCTCTCTCTCTCTGTCTCTCTACCCCTCCCCCACTGCCTCTCTCTCTCGCTCTCCCTCTCTTGCCCTCAGGTCAAAGTCGGGGAGTTCGGCATCGACACGGCGAACATGTTTGAGTTCTGGGACGTAAGTGTGTGATCATGTGACCATGTGTGATGCAGTGGACGATCGGTGACCTTTGACCTCAGTGTCCTGCCTGTGATTGGTGGAGTGACTGTGTGATGTCATGTTTCAGTGGGTCGGAGGTCGTTACTCGCTGTGGTCGGCCATCGGTCTGTCCATCGCTCTGCACATAGGTACGTCTCACATCAGGGCTGCTGGGGGTTGGTCCATGGGATTGATTGATGCCTCAACACACCAGGAAGTGTGACATCACTTCCTGGAGTTGACATCATCTCTGGAGTCATGTTAGAAACCAGATCGAGCCGGACTTCATCTGGAAGTTTCACAGTCAGTTCAGCTGCTTTTATTTTGACAGTCTGACTCAGTGTGAACAAAACTGTCATGATCAATGACAACATCACACTTCCTGTTTACATCCTACAAAGCATCATGGGAATTATAGTTTCATGCACCTGAAAACATTAGCAAGTTGTATATCTCATCGGTTTATCACACGTGACCTCTGACCTCTGCTGGGTTTCAGGATTTGAAAACTTCGAGCAGCTCCTGGCAGGAGCTCACTGGATGGTAACACACACAGATACACACACACACACAGATACATAAAGACAAACACACAAACGCAGATACACACAGACAATCCATAGACACAGATACTCACACAGACACACACAATTACAGGTGAAATTAATATGAATATTACTAGTTATTAAATGTCACTTAGTTATGACAGTGTGAGTAAAACATGTTTTGATTGAGTGAGCTCTGTGATGTCATCGTTACCCAGCATCCTCTCCTCTGCAGGACAACCACTTCCGCAGCACCCCCCTGGAGGACAACGTGCCCGTGCTGCTCGCTGTGCTCGGAGTCTGGTACATCAACATGTTCCAGGCGGAGACACACGTCATGCTGCCCTACGACCAGTACATGCACCGCTTCGCTGCCTACTTCCAGCAGGTCACACACACACACACGTTCAGGCACAGACACACACACGCGATCAGACACAGAGTGGTTTCATGTGATGTTTGTGTTCTGCACTAGAAACACTCTGCAGTAGAAATGATCCTCCAGCTCCGACGGTGGTATTTTTACTTCCTGTGAGGTAGTTAATAAACATAATAAAAGGGTTATGACATTGTTATAAATTAAATAAATACAAAATATTTCATCATTAAATGTTTTAAACACTGATTCTATATATAGAAAAATGTATTAAAAATGTCTTACTTATTTGAAATAACTTGTTTTTGACAGAATCCTCGACTTTCCGTTGCAAACACAATGAATCTTCTAAATATTATTAGTTTTTTAGTAGATTTAGATTGAAATCCTATGTTAGGAGGCACCAGCAGGGGGCGCTGTTCTCAGAGAGGTCGAACAAAGTCAGGGAGTTTAACCCAGAGGCGAAGGAGGAGTTCAGGTCCAATCAGTTTGTTCAATGCTTCTTCGTCTCATCGTTTCACTCTCGTTCAAACACTTAGTGACGGGTTCACACGTTCTGCTCCTCAGGGCGACATGGAGTCCAACGGGAAGTACATCACCACCGACGGAAGTCGTGTCAACTACCACACGGGCCCCATCGTGTGGGGGGAGCCGGGGACCAATGGACAGCACGCCTTCTACCAGCTCATCCACCAAGGTCGCACACACCACGCGGTGACGTGGACGACTCTGCGTCCTAGTAGAGACTGGACATAATCGATTCATGTTTTCCAATACGTTCATTTCTCAGCAACAAAACCATACGTGCACATGTAATTCATCTGCTACACAATATGAGACACACAACATCAGGGTTAAAATGAACAGATGATCAGGTTTCATGATCTGACATCACCCATTAACCACTAACCATGTTTGTGTGAGTGACACACACACACACACAGACACACACACACACAGGCTGCAGATTATCCAGCAAACTCAGAATAACAGCAACAGTCAAATACTTTTAAAACACAATCATGTGGCTCGTGTAGATTCACACCTTTAGTCCCACAGCGATCAAATATATTCATGTATAGAAATAAAATTCTTTGATGCATCGATAATAGTTTAAAAATCGAATCATGAGATTCACTCCTCTACATTTTATGAGCTTGTTAACCTTTGGCTGACTGTGAAGCTCTGTGATTGGCTGTTAGTGAAATGCGTGAATGAAGCGTTAACGGACTCTGTCGTCTTCAGGTACTCGTATGATTCCTGCCGACTTCCTCATTCCTGCTCAGTCTCAGCATCCAATCAGAGACAACCTCCACCACAAGGTCACGCCTCCACTGTACCTCAACATGTCCTGTTCTCCCGAAACATTAGCTCTTGACGACCAGCTGATGATCAGCTGACTCGTGGTTGAGTCTTTGACCTTCAACCTGAGCTCAGGGTCATGTGATGTTTGTCGTTCTCAGATCCTCATGGCGAACTACTTGGCTCAGACCGAAGCTCTGATGAAAGGAAAAACCACGGACGAGGCTCGTAAAGAGCTGGAGGCCAGCGGCCTGAAGGGCGGCGCTCTGGAACAGCTGCTGCCTCACAAGGTCAAATGGTTTCCAGGAACATCAGAACTCATATCTTAACGTTCAAGCAGCTTAAAACTCACACTTCTTTCACTTCAGGTTTTTCAAGGAAACAAACCGAGTAACTCCATCGTCTTCAAGAAGCTGACGCCGTTCACTCTGGGCGCTCTGGTCGGTAAGTGACACATCCGAGGACAGGCGGTCAATCGCTGCGTCAATCAATCAATACCTTGTCTGATCATTGATGTGTTTTGTTTTTCAGCCATGTATGAACACAAGATCTTCGTTCAGGGCGTCATGTGGGACATCAACAGCTACGACCAGTGGGGGTGAGCTGCACCACACTTCACCAGCAGAGGGCGCTAGTCGTTCTATTAACGTTAAAGAGATAAATTAAAACTCCTGATCCACTTCACTGGAAATCTGCTCAGGAGGTTTTATATGGAGGCTGATGATGATGATGCATCTCACTTAAACAAACGCTGGTTTTCCAGGTTTTCAGTAACGAAACTATGAAATATTTATTTGGGGGACAGATAGTTTACAGATTCACCTTGTGACAGCCTTGTGATAGCACCCCCCCGGGGGTGCGTCATGTGACCACTGAGCCTGACTGGGCTGCCCAGGTGAAGTTCAGCTGGATAAACAGATCCTGGATATGTGGGACTCGCCTCATCACACAGAACAGGCAGCCCGGCTGTTGCCCAGCGGCTGTTCCATCCTGTGCACTGACTCCTCCTCTTCCTCCCTGACAGGGTGGAGCTGGGGAAGCAGCTCGCCAAGAGGATCGAACCGGAGCTGAAGGACGACTCCGAGGTCTCGTCCCACGACTCGTCCACCAACGGCCTCATCAACTTCCTGAAGAAGAACTTCGCCTGAGTCCTGGACCCGCCCCCTTCCCCCTTTAGTCCACTGTGATTGGTTGGATTTCCCCCCCGAGCTGTGGAGCAAGCACTTTGTCTGTTCACGTGTTTTTACTTGAATAGAATTAATCAGATTAACAAGATTAAAGTAACTATTACTGTAGGTGACCCCCCCCCCTTACTAACTTACTCACACACACACACAAACACATACACACGCACACTTACACACCCTGAACCAAAATAAAAACCCTTGGTCTCTGAATCATGTTGTTTGTTTTGGATCTGATTGGATGGAACTGAATCTTAATCTGTTAATATGATTTAATATTTTATCAGAAAACAAAGTTATGAAAAGCTTCAGTTTGATGTGAAACAAATAAAAACCTTTAAACCTGATCGATCAGAGCAGCTGATCCAGGAGCTGCCACGTGTCATAGGTGTCGCAGGTGTCATGTGCTTCCTTTGGTGGGCGGGGCATACTTGAACAGGTGTCTCAGAGGGGCGTGGCCTCATTGTTGCGGGTGACGGAACGATGATGGACGTCTGCTTCAGCCTCGCAGCTGCAGGGCTCTATGTCCTCACTGTGCTGTGGACACTGTCCCGGGGACATGATGCTGGACATGGGGCCTCGGTCCCCGGTGCCTTTGGGGCCCTGCTCTGGCCCCTGGGGGCCTCCCTGTGTTATGTTGTGTCTCCAGTTTTGTGTGGACTCGTTTTCCTGAGCTGCAGCGTCCGTCTGATCTGGGACAGGAAGAGATGTGAGCTGCTACTGCCAGAGACAAGAGGAGTGCTCATCACAGGTCTGACACACAACACAGACACACACACAGGACAAGAGAGGTGCTCATCACAGGTCAGACACACAACACAGACACACACACAGGACAAGAGAGGTGCTCATCACAGGTCAGACACAACACAGACACACACACAGGACAAGAGAGGTGCTCATCACAGGTCAGACACAACACAGACACACACACAGGACAAGAGGAGTGCTCATCACAGGTCAGACACACAACACAGACACACACACAGGACAAGAGAGAGGTGTGTGTGTGTGTGTGTGTGTGTGTGTGTGTGTGTGTGTGTGTGTGTGTGTGTGTGTGTGTGTGTGTGTGTGTGTGTGTGTGTGTGTGTGTGTGTGAGTGTGAGCGAGCGTGTTTTATATCAGGAAAAACAGGACGAGCTGAAGACAGCGTTCTGATAAAATTCCACCATGTTTGATGAAGAGATAGTGACAACAACCCAAGACACAAAGAGATGATGAGAGAGAGAATGAGGAAACTTTACTGGGAGGTCACCACACAGCCACACACTTACACAACCTGATACACAACTCAGGTCGGAGAATGATGAAGATGTTAGAATGACGAACGTCTGCCATAACAACAATCGAATGTTGGAGGGACTTGGGTCCAACATGTTTGTAGGAATCAAACCCTCAACTCTTTCCATCCTTATGTGAAAGTCTTTTCCCTCTTTATTTGAAAGAGTGTCTCCGGGACGTCCCTGACCTGCAGTGTCTCCTCAGGGTGCGACTCGGGCTTCGGTCACGCTCTTGCAAAGCGTCTCAGTCTCATGGGAGTGAAGGTGTTTGCAGGCATGTTGGACGTGGACGGACCTGGAGCTCAGCGGCTCAGAGAGACGTCTGAGAACCTGCACGTCCTCCAGCTGGACGTGACGGACAGACACCAAGTAGAGACGGTGCACAGGGACATCTGCTCTCAGGTGGGACACACAGGTACGTCCTCTTACATTACAGACGTTCAAACTTGGGAAACAGGTATGACCTCCTCTGTCCACCATCATGTCTCAGTCTTCACTCGTCTGCTGGACAGAGGACAGAACAGTGGTCAGCAGATAAAAGACAGAGGACACCTCTCAGCTGTCCCCCTCTTGCAGGTCTGTGGGGTTTGGTGAATAATGCAGGAATCCTCCAGTGTCCCATGGACGCGGAGCTTCAGCCGCTGTCAGCATGCAGACGCTGCATGGACGTCAACTTCCTGTCAGCTGTCAACATGTGTCAGGTCTTCCTCCCTCTGCTGAGACGAGCCGGAGGACGCATCGTCAACATGTCCAGCATGGCAGGTCAACAGGAAGTCCAACTTCCATTCAAATCCAGTTTCAGATCATGTCCTGATCCAGATGTTTGTCGTCCTGCAGCCGCGGTGCCGATGCCGATGCTCTCTGCGTACGGAGCGTCCAAAGCTGCTCTGAGCGTCTTCTCTCACGTGACCAGGGTGGAGCTGTCTGATTGGGGCGTCACAGTCGCTTTGATCCAACCTGCAGGATTCAGAACAAGTAGGTCACATGACGACACGAAGCAGGAAGTTGTTTGTGTGTCTGTTGCCGATATCAACACAAACTGAAAGTGTTGATTTCTGTTGTTTCCGTTTTTCTTCATTTTATACGATTCTGGAAGTTGTATTCTTCCGGTGACATTTGTTTTGTGTTAGATGATAAAGTTTCACTGTCCTGGTGAATGTTGAATATAAAATAAAGTCCTTCCACACCGTCCAGCTCCTCCTTAGGGAGTCTGAGGCCTCCCCAGGCCTGAGGGGATGTGTAGTTCTGGATCTCCACAGATCCTGGTAATCCTCCAGCAGAAGGCCTCCAGCAGGATTCTGACTGGATGAAGCTCCAGACCTGTTGTTTAGATGTGAAGGAGCAGAGGTTCTGATGTTCTGAGCTCCACAGGGAGCCAGTGCAGAGAAGCTCAGAGCAGTGAGAGGATCTCGTCTGGTTCCTGTCAGCTCTCGTGCTGCAGCATCTTGGACCAACTGGAGCTTCTCACAGTCTCACTGGGACGTCCTGATAATCAGTGTTGTGTGTGAATGAGTTCAAAGGAACGCGTTCATTCAACACCTTCATTTTTATGAGAACTATGAACTGAACGCATCTTAATGAGAAATAATGAATTTGGTGAACACGTTCATATTGTAGCGTCCTCGCTTTTAACGACAGGGAACTTCTCTTTGTGTGTCACTTTATTAAAGTCCAGCGAACACAACACACTTCCTGTTCGTAACTCCAACACTCCTCACATCCACCATCGTGTTCCTCACTCCTCTTCCTCAATCACCCTCGACCCGCCAACTCATCAGCCAATGAGAGCCTGCAATCCCACACAACCCCACAGCCATTGGTCTAGAGCTGCCAGTGCCCCAGCCCGACCTGTTCACTGACCCTCAGGACATCTCAATACTTATTTAACAGAAGTCCTAATAAACCCAGAGCAGTCCAACAGAACATAAACCAAACTACCAGTCTGGTACAGTCTCCTCTGAGGAGAGACGCGGTCTCAATCGAGCACTTGAACCCTGTCGCTGCTCAGTGCGCGTGAAAACCAACTCACTCCACTTCGCTCTACGTTACCCATGATTCATCACACACATGCAGACCGAGCAGGCAACGTGTTCCAACACGGAACAGCTCTCGCTCTCATTTAAACATGGGAAGGGAAAGCAGAGACTCAGCGACTATATCCGAGGCCGATTATTATTATCGGAGGGATTTTTACACACAACAGTAAAAATCTCACCGTTCTGTTGTTGGTTCAGAGGATGAAACTATCAATCAATCAAACTTTATTTGTATAGCCCATATTCACAGATCACAGTTTGTCTCATAGGGCTTTAACATGGTGAGACATCCTCTGTCCTTCACCCTCAACAAGAGTCAGGACAAACTACTAAAAACCTTTTAACAGGTACAAATACACAGAAACCTCAGAGACACATGAGGACCCGTCTCTCAGGACGGACACAAGTCAACAGATGTCAAGTGAAGAAACATCATCAAGATTAAAGTTGTCAGCAGCATTGATGAGGGGAAACATCTTGAAGGATAAATTCAACACTATATGTCAATCAGTCCTGATGCATCATAGTCTCTGGTCAGAGGCCAGCAAGATCATGATCCACCATCCAGACAAGACCCACTAGAGTCCACTAGTGGCGTCAGTTCAGGTACGATCACGTTAAGATCAGGTTAGGATCAGGTTAGGATCAGGTTAGGATCACGTTAGGATCAGGCTAGGATCAGGTTAAGATCAGGTTAGGATCACGTTAGGATCAGGCTAGGATCAGGTTAAGATCAGGTTAGGATCAGGTTAGGATCACGTTAGGATCAGGTTAGGATCAGGTTAGGATCACGTTAGGATCAGGCTAGGATCAGGTTAAGATCAGGTTAGGATCAGGTTAGGATCAGGTTAGGATCAGGTTAGGATCAGGTTAGGATCACGTTAGGATCAGGTTAGGATCAGGTTAAGATCACGTTAGGATCACGTTAGGATCACGTTAGGATCAGGTTAGGATCAGGTTAGGATCGGGTTAAGATCAGGTTAGGATCACGTTAGGATCAGGTTAAGATCAGGTTAGGATCACGTTAGGATCAGGTTAGGATCAGGTTAGGATCACGTTAGGATCAGGTTAAGATCACGTTAGGATCAGGTTAGGATCAGGCTAGGATCAGGTTAGGATCACGTTAGGATCAGGTTAGGATCAGGTTAGGATCACGTTAGGATCACGTTAGGATCACGTTAGGATCAGGTTAGGATCAGGTTAAGATCAGGTTAGGATCACGTTAGGATCAGGTTAAGATCAGGTTAGGATCACGTTAGGATCAGGCTAGGATCAGGTTAGGATCACGTTAGGATCACGTTAGGATCACGTTAGGATCAGGTTAGGATCAGGTTAAGATCAGGTTAGGATCAGGTTAGGATCAGGTTAGGATCACGTTAGGATCAGGTTAAGATCAGGTTAGGATCAGGTTAGGATCAGGTTAGGATCAGGTTAGGATCACGTTAGGATCACGTTAGGATCAGGTTAAGATCAGGTTAGGATCAGGTTAGGATCAGGTTAGGATCACGTTAGGATCAGGTTAAGATCAGGTTAGGATCACGTTAGGATCAGGCTAGGATCAGGTTAAGATCAGGTCAGGATCAGGTTAGGATCACGTTAGGATCACGTTAGGATCAGGTTAAGATCAGGTTAGGATCAGGTTAAGATCAGGTTAGGATCAGGTTAGGATCACGTTAGGATCAGGCTAGGATCAGGTTAAGATCAGGTTAGGATCAGGTTAGGATCACGTTAGGATCAGGTTAAGATCAGGTTAGGATCAGGTTAAGATCACGTTAGGATCACGTTAGGATCACGTTAGGATCACGTTAGGATCACGTTAGGATCAGGTTAAGATCAGGTTAGGATCAGGTTAAGATCAGGTTAGGATCACGTTAGGATCAGGTTAAGATCAGGTTAGGATCAGGTTAAGATCACGTTAGGATCATGTTAGGATCAGGTTAGGATCAGGTTAGGATCACGTTAGGATCAGGTTAAGATCAGGTTAGGATCAGGTTAAGATCACGTTAGGATCATGTTAGGATCACGTTAGGATCAGGTTAGGATCAGGTTAGGATCACGTTAGGATCAGGTTAGGATCAGGTTAAGATCAGGTTAGGATCACGTTAGGATCAGGTTAAGATCAGGTTAGGATCAGGCTAGGATCAGGTTAGGATCACGTTAGGATCACGTTAGGATCAGGTTAGGATCAGGTTAGGATCAGGTTAAGATCACGTTAGGATCAGGTTAGGATCACGTTGGGATCACGTTGGGATCACGTTAGGATCAGGTTAGGATCATGTTAGGATCACGTTAGGATCACGTTAGGATCAGGTTAGGATCAGGTTAGGATCAGGTTAAGATCAGGTTAGGATCACGTTAGGATCAGGTTAAGATCAGGTTAGGATCACGTTAGGATCACGTTAGGATCAGGTTAGGATCAGGTTAGGATCAGGTTAGGATCAGGTTAGGATCACGTTAGGATCAGGTTAGGATCAGGTTAGGATCAGGTTAAGATCACGTTAGGATCAGGTTAGGATCACGTTGGGATCACGTTGGGATAACGTTGGGATAACGTTAGGATCAGGTTAGGATCAGGTTAGGATCAGGTTAGGATCAGGTTAAGATCAGGTTAGGATCACGTTAGGATCAGGTTAAGATCAGGTTAGGATCACGTTAGGATCACGTTAGGATCACGTTAGGATCACGTTAGGATCACGTTAGGATCACGTTAGGATCAGGTTAGGATCACGTTAGGATCACGTTAGGATCACGTTAGGATCAGGTTAGGATCACGTTAGGATCACGTTAGGATCACGTTAGGATCACGTTAGGATCAGGCTAGGATCAGGTTAGGATCACGTTAGGATCACGTTAGGATCAGGTTAGGATCAGGTTAAGATCAGGTTAGGATCAGGTTAGGAGCACGTTAGGATCACGTTAGGATCACGTTAGGATCACGTTAGGATCAGGTTAAGATCAGGTTAGGATCACGTTAGGATCAGGTTAGGAACAGGTTAGGATCAGGCTAGGATCAGGTTAGGATCACGTTAGGATCACGTTAGGATCAGGTTAGGATCAGGTTAGGATCAGGTTAGGATCAGGTTAAGATCAGGTTAGGATCAGGTTAGGAGCACGTTAGGATCACGTTAGGATCACGTTAGGATCACGTTAGGATCAGGTTAAGATCAGGTTAGGATCACGTTAGGATCAGGTTAGGATCAGGTTAGGATCAGTGACTGAAACTTGAAATCAACTTGAAATCTTTCATATGAAGATGAACTGAATCTCCTTCATGTTGCTTTATTTACTTTGATTCAATGATCAAGGATCTGATTGGTTCTCTGCCCGTCTCCTTCCTCTCAGACATCTTTGGAACCAGTGACGACGTCAGTCACTACAGAGACCAGATCCTGGAGGCGGCGTCTCCTGAAGCCAGACGGGATTATGGGGACGCGTACATCTCGTCCCTCCCCAGCGGTTTGTCCAGACTGTCCCAGCGTTCAGCGGAGGATCTGTCCCCTGTGTTGGACGACATGTGTCATGCCCTGCTGTCCGTCCACCCCAAACCTCTGTACACCCCCGGACAGATGGGATGGTTGCTGCCCTTTGTCCATCGCCACTGTCCCACCGCCATCTTTGACGTCTTTATCAAGACTTTAACTAAATACAGCGACTGTGAACCAGCAGGACTGAGGACGAGCTGAGACACCTAACCCTAACAGTCCAGCTCTAACCCTCCCAGTTCTTAACAATACTTTAAAATGTATTTTGAGTGATATTTATTGTCAATAATATAAATGTTATTCTTAATGATTTATTGTATTAGTCCGGATGTGGGACAGTTAGATTTGTATTGACTCAACAGTTTGTTGTTAAATACCTATCTCTGTTCAGACTCTTATTGTGAAAAGACAGAACAAAAGTCTTCAAATTCAATCAAATAAATCCTGTTTTCTTTTTCTCTTACTGTAAATGAATCAGTTGAAATGAAGTTTTAAAAACGAGAGTTTAATGAGTGAAAGCATTTAAACTCTCACAGCTTCTCAAAGATAATCCACACAAAAAAATGGACAGGATGTATAACATCCACTCGGCTGTAAAACACGACTATGTCAAAAGACATTTACATGAAATCACGTTCTGTAAGTTCAGTCCTGAGGTTTCAGAAACATTCTCTTTGTGTTCGTTTCTACGACGTTTTGATTGACGTCCTCGTCCGCCGCCGCTCGCTCACGCTTCTTCACGAACTTCCTCTTCATGCTCCCGACCAAACTCTCGTACCTGAAACGTCCAGATGGGGAACGTAAAACTTACGACACTGAATTCTCTGTCAAATCAGTTATAATCAACTTTTATGGTGTTTGATTTAAAAAATACATCAGCTGATTAAACTTCTTTAAAACTCCTTAAATCACAAACCTTTGAAAATCTTTTATTTTATCTTTGACCGGTTCAAATTCACACTTTTTTAAATAATGAGAATATTTGAATCTCTGATCAAATGTTTTTCATAATTATTTCCTGTATTATTATTTCCAGGAAGTAGAAAATGTACATGACAGTACTTGAGTAAATGTTGTTACCTCAGAGCCATTTCTTCATCTGTGACGTCTGTTGGCATCCTGCTCGTCTCCTCCTCTTCCTCAGCTGGGCCTTCCTCACTTGGGTTCATCAACGTCATCAGCTTCTGTGTCCGACAACCAGAAACGTCACTCGGCCATCCTCACATTTTTATTTAGAAAATATCAACCTTTAAAAATCATCATCAATCAATCGAACATTTAGCGTTATTGAGTTATTATTGCAGATAAGTTGCAAAAAGAGGAAGAGGAGTCGTAGAAACTTGTTCACGAAGTTTGAGTCTCCGACGTTAACGACACACGAGAAGGAGAAGAGGCAGACCTCCACGTCGGGGTTGAACCCTCTGAAGGACATGCGGCCGAACTTCAGATCTTCACACGGAACAAAACTCTTCTCCTCGATGATCAGATTCCTGGGGGGGGGGGGGGGGGGGGGCAGAACGTGACGTCATGTTGCTGCCTCACATCTCCATTAAACAGGAAGTGACACCAGACTGTTTCCTGCTCCACTCCGCTACATCACACACATTACCATGACAACAGCAGTGGAGAGTAACTTAGTATTTTTACTCAAATACCGGAGAACGTGTAGTTGGGAGGGGGGGGGTACTCACTCCTTGGCTTTGAGCTCCGGCAGGTCCAGGTACCAGTGCTCGTCGCTGATGATCCTCCGCTCGTCCTCCTCCAGCTGCTTCTTGGTCTCATCGTCCAGACCTCTCTGCATGAACTGAACCAACATCACCAGCACATCGATCAATCAGTATCCTGACTGGTTTTAATGGTTTGAGATCAAAACCTTCAACTGGACATGAGGGAAAACACTTCAAATATATAAACTGTTAAAAACATGAAAACAGACGCAAAGGGAATGAAAAGGAGTCGAAGCTGTTCACGCGCTCAGCAGGTTTCACTTTGTTTCCTCAAACATCTTCAGACGATGTTTGAAAGTTCACTGAGGAAATCAAGACTCAGCGGAACGGCTGCTAACGCTGCTAGCATTAGTTAGCAAACACAGCTTCACGTACCTTCATGCGCAGGAGGTTCTTAGAAAGTTTCACCGAATCAATGGACATTTTCACCGGAGAGGGTGAGACAGAGACAGAGAGGGTGAGACAGAGAGAGACAGAGTGAGAACAGTTAGCTTCAGGCTAACAGCTAAATCCACGAGCGTCTGCTCCTCTGACAGACAGAAGCAATCAAACGTCGAGCCGCCCGGAAGTCAAGTTAATCTACCTCTGATGTCATCGATGTCCAAGAACAGTTTTTTATATTAATAATAACAATAACTGACTGATCCCTCCTCTTCATCACCCTCGTGTCTTGCTCCTCTCTGTTCTTGAGTCTGTTTTTTCCTCTCTCTTGGATCCTGAGTACTTAATAAACTTTTATTTTTTATTTTCTTACCAACAGATGATCATTCAGAATGTTTATATATATTATCTCCTCCATGTTTCTTTCCAAAGCGGATCATGATAGATGTTTCCCTTTTCATTAACCCTTCCCTCTGCTCTTCATCCCCTTCTCTCTGTTCCTCTCATTTATCCATCGCTCATGTTCCCTCTATTCATTTCATAATCCAAATCTGATTAAGATTAAGATTAAGATGCATTTATTCATCCCAAACACATGCACAGACACACTCATGCAGGTAGGGAAATGTAACCTCTGCTTTTGACCCATCTGGTGCAGGACACACAGAGCAGTGAGCGACCATGTACAGCGCTCGGGGAGCAGATGTTGGGGGAGTAAGGTGCCTTGCTCAGGGGCACTAGACAGGGTAGGGAGACTCTGATTTTTGGACAGATCAATCCAGAGCTTCTCTGCCCATAGTCCAAGTTTCTGCCACTAGACCACCGCCTCTCCACGGATTCCATCCATCAACAAACTGTCGTCAGCTCCATTGCCCTTTTAACATTATTTCCTGGTTCACGTCCAGCTGCCACCTCTCTCTTCCTCCTCTTTTCCCCTCCCCTATCATCTTCCTCTCCTTCCTCCCCTCCTCTTCTTCCCCTCCCCTCCCTCCTCTTTTCCCCTCCCCTCTCATCTTCCTCTCCTTCCTCCCCTCTCATCTTCCTCTCCTTCCTCCCCTCCTCTTCTTCCTCTCCCCTCCCTCCTCTTTTCACCTCCCCTCTCATCTTCTTCTCCTCTCCTCCCCTCCTCTTCCTCCACTCTCTTCCTCCTCCTCCTCGGGTTCAGGATGTTTTCCATGAGGAAGAAAATAATGATTTATGATAATCATCAGGGAACAAATAATATTTCTGACCAAACCAACAGATACAAACACCTTTTTATTTATGTCCATTAAAATTCATGTTCCATCAAAGTTTGGTGAAAAGAAAGTAAACTGTTTCATTCGAAGGTTTCAGAGACAAGTGACGTGCTCAGCTACGTCATAAACAGGCGACGTGCGGTTTGTTTACTGGTGGTAGAAAATGGAGGCGGACGCGGAGGAGCTCTCGGCCCCGGAGGAGGAGGCCTCCGCCCCGGCAGCAGCCGCTTTGCTCGGCTCCGTGCTGAGCCTCGGTGTAGCTCCGGTGTTCGCCCCGCAGATGTGCGAGCTGTACCGGCTGCAGGCGGCCGAGCTGCGGCAGCGGAGGCAGCGGGAGCTGATGGAGCGAGAGCGGCGCAGGAGGCAGTACCTGCGGAGGAGGAGAGCCTTCCTCCTGTCCTCCATCGCGGCGGCGCTCAGTCTCCTCTCCACCACCAGCAGACCCGTCTGGGTCCGGGACCGGGGCCCGGGGCAGAACCTCTGGGCCACGGCCGAAGCGTTCGACGACGAGGAGTGGAAGGCGCAGTTCCGAGTGTCCCGGTCCACCTTCGACTTCCTGCTCGAGCTGATCGGTCCGGCGATTAAACGCCGCAAGACGAACTACCGGGTTCCCATCGAGCCGGGCCGCCGGCTGGCCATCACCCTGTGGTGGCTGGCCCGGTCCGGGGAGTACCGCTCCATCGCAGACATGTTCGGGGTGGGGATCGCCACCGTGTGCAACATCGTGCGTCAGGTCGCTTGCGCTATCGTGGAGCGGCTGTTCCACCGGTTCGTGTCGCTGCCCGGCGGCCCGCGGCTGGACGAAACCCTCCAGGCCTTCAAGGATCGATGCTACCCGCAGTGCGCCGGGGCCATCGGCGGGACCCACATCCCCATCGCGCCCCCGAGGGAGAACCCGGACCACTACATCAACCGAAGCGGCTGGCACTCCGTCATCCTGCAGGCGGTGGTGGACCACAACGTCTGGTAAGAGCCGTGTCCGGTAAGAGCCGTGTCCGGTAAGTCTCTGTGTGAATGCGGGCTGACGGCCCCGTGACGCATGCTTCTATCCCGGCAGCTTCACGGATGTGTATGCCGGTTGGCCTGGAAGCAGCAGCAGCGCCACCGTGCTGTGCAGTTCCGACCTGTACCTGAAAGCTGAGGACCGGCCCGACGGGTACCTGTTCCCCAGAGAGGTGAGGTCAGAGGTCAGGGGAGTCGAGGGGAAGTGAGAGGAGGTCAGGGGAGGTGAGAGGAGGTCAGAGGTCAGGGGAGATGAGGTGAGAGGATGTCAGAGGAGGTGACGAGAGTCGAGAGAAGGCCAGAGGAGATGATGTCAGAGGAGATGAGGAGTTGAGAGGAGGTCAGAGGTCAGGGGAGATGAGGTGAGAGGAGATGAGGAGGTCAGAGGTCAGGGGAGTCGAGAGGTCAGGGAAGATGAGAGGAGATGAGGGCAGAGGATATGAGGAGTTGAGAGGAGGTCAGAGGTCAGGTGAGATGAGGTGAGAGGATGTCAGATGAGATGAGGAGGTCAGAGGTCAGGGGAGATGAGAGGAGATGAGGTCAGAGGAGTTGAGAGGAGGTCAGAGGAGTTGAGGTCAGAGGAGTTGAGAGGAGGTCAGAGGTCAGGGGAGATGAGAGGAGTTGAGGTCAGAGGAGATGAGGTCAGAGGAGTTGAGAGGAGGTCAGAGGAGATGAGTTCAGGGGAGTCGAGAGGAGTTGAGGTCAGAGGAGGTCAGAGGAGATGAGGTCAGAGGTCAGGGGAGTCGAGAGGAGTTGAGGTCAGAGGAGTTGAGAGGAGGTCAGAGGAGATGAGGTCAGAGGAGTTGAGAGGAGGTCAGAGGAGATGAGGTCAGAGGTCAGGGGAGTCGAGAGGTCAGGGGAGATGAGAGGAGATGAGGTCAGATGAGATGAGAGGAGTTGAGGGGAGAGGAGTTGAGAGGAGATGAGGTCAGAGGAGTTGAGAGGAGGTCAGAGGAGATGAGGTCAGAGGAGTTGAGAGGAGGTCAGAGGAGATGAGGTCAGAGGATGAGTAGGTCAGAGGATGAGTAGGTCAGAGGTCAGGGGAGATGAGAGGAGTTGAGGTGAGAGGAGTTGAGGTCAGAGGAGATGAGGAGGTCAGAGGCTATGAGAGGAGTTGTGGACGATTGCTTCACCACTGGATGACCTTTGCGTTGCAGAGGTCGCTCCTGTCCGACGGCGTGGAGATCCCCGTCCATCTGATCGGAGACGCCTCCTTCCCCCTGAAGCCGTGGCTGATGAAGGGGTACAGCGAGGAGCAGCAGCTGTCCCCTGAGCAGCGCCGCTTCTCCTACACCGTGTCCTCCGCCCGGTCCGTGGTGGATGCTGCCTTCACCCGCCTGAAAGGACGCTGGCGGTGTCTGCTGAAGAAGAGCGACATTGACATCTCCATGATGCCCCGAGTCGTGGCTGCGTGCTGCGTGCTGCACAACATCTGTGAACTCCGAGGAGACGGTTTCCTCCCGGAGTGGAACGCTGACACGGCTCCGTCTGGAACGTATCTCCGGCAGCCCGACCCAGAGGCGTACGCAGGAGACACCTACTGCACGGCCGAGGTCATCAGAGACACCATCACCTACAACCTGCTGACCATCCTGCAGTACTGACCCCAGAGCAGCTCCGGGGCCCAGCCTGGACGGGTCCCTATGGCCATGGTGATGTGGAGACCAGTGTGAGTGAGCGAGGGAGGGAGCTTGTGAGGGAGGGAGGGAGCTTGTGAGGGAGGGAGGGAGCAAGCGAGGGGGGGCCAAGGGCTGACATGGGGCGGGGCCTTAGACTCCACCTCTCCCAGTTTATTTTTAGTTCCTGTTCAAACAGTGAAGCTGCAGCATTCAGAGTCGCAGTGGTTTGAACTGGCCCCAGTCTCAATAAACTTGTTAAGAAAACCAACACCAGCAGAACATTGTCCTTCAGTTTTCAGGTGGAACCACGTGTTTCCTCTTCACTGAGTCAACCAGGTTCCACGCTTGTTTCCTCATTGGATACGTGTGTCCGAAGTGTCGTCCAATCAGCAGTGACATGTATATAAATCCCTTTGTATTAAAAAGTGAGTGACATGGATGTTCAGCTTAAGATGTGAGAACATGTTTCTATTTTATAATGTTGTTCAATAAGATAAGATCATTGGGCCTCAATCACCCAATATTTTAGTAAGTTTTTACTTAAATTTGTTCTTAAGAAGTAAACTCAGATTCAATGAACGTTCTTAAATTGGAGAATTGTTATCACCTGTGTTTTTATATCGATAACGTGTCTTCCTAAGTTCCCTTTAGCAAAAGTCAACACCAGCCAATGCCCATAAAATGGCAGAAATCAAAGAATCTTTTAAGAAGTCAAGAATGAATAAAAGAAAATATAAACTTGGCGGAGCACTGGACTCAAACGTAAACAAAGATCTTACATTTTGTAGTGTCAACAGTGGATATCAAATGATGCTTGTGATGCAGTTACACTTTCAGTGAAAGCTGCATCGGGAGAAAGTCGTACAGTTAATGGAGTAAAAAAATTGTGTGATCTCAAATCTGAAGTTGTAAATGGAAAAAAGTTTGAGAAATACATTTTTCATTTTGCCACAGTTATTTCACGCTGCTTTATAGACACAGATCCTCTTTCTCTGGTGTTGGGGCCGCTCGGCACCAACCGGGCTGAAGTTCCAGTAAGGGCCTTGAACGTGATGTATTTTAAGTTCTTTGTTTTAGACCCTTTTTCTTGACCAATCAATGGAACAGACAACCGGCTACAACATGTATGTTTATTTCTGTCCTGTTTTCTGTGGATCAGTTTCTTTTCTTTTTACTTTTGTCCCTAATGACAAAACGTCCTGGTCTCTTAAAAGGTGCTTTAAATATTCAAGTTATTAATAGATACTTTTCTCTATAGAAACTCGTTTTGAAGGTCTTGGCTGCCATTAATGTTATTTAAGAAATATATATTCTACATTAACCCTTCAGTGTTTTGTGCCTGTTTGTATCTCCATTTATTGAGTGGTTCTGATCCCTGCCAGGAGCCGGCCCACTCTCCGGTTCGGCTCGGCTAGCTGCGTCCATGTGTTAGCTCTGTGCTACATGTGTGTACATGTAGCTCCATGACGTCTGGTTACTGTCACATTACTGAAACTAGACGTTCCTGTAGATACATGGTGCACAACATCAGGAGAGCCCGTCCCCTTCTCACTCAGGAGGCAGCGCAGGTTCTGGTCCAGGCTCTGGTCGTTTCACACCTACACTATCTGCCCCCCCTCCTGGCAGGTCAACCTGCTGCTGCCCTCCGACCTCTGCAGCTCACCCAGAAACCAGCAGCTCCACTGGTCTTTGACCTGAGTTCACTCACTCCTCCGCTCCCTTCACTGGTTACCAGGGGCTGGATCTGTTTCACAACACTAGTACTTGGTACCGTGCTGTGAATGGATCTGGTCCAGTCTACTTCCAGGACCTGGTCCAACCTTACACCCCAGCCTGTCCACTGCAATCAGCTGCTCCTTCACTGGGAGCGGCGCTGTTGAGCCTGCTGGTGGATGTAGGGTACGAGCTGGGGCGTCCGGTGGCCCAGTTCCAGGAGGAGCTGAGCCGGCTGAGGGACGCGGAGCGAGGGGGGGTGTCCTCCTGCTCCCTGAAGGAGCTGGTGGTGCAGGAGTTCATCTGAGGACCAGGGGCCACAGGGCCGGACCCGCCGCCCCGGGGGCCCTGAACCGGCGGGGGGGGCTCACTGACAGGAGGACTGATTCAGTCTCTGCTGACTCGTCTTTCTCCCTCTTTCACTCGCTCGTGTGCACACACACACACACACACACACACGCAGCTGTTTGGTTACACTTCCTCTTCACTGACATTGTTGTTTGTCCTCTGAGGAACTTCCTCTTCTGTCTGCTTGTCTCTAGCAGCGATACGTCTTTTCTGTGTGTCTCTGAGTCTTTGTCTCTGTGTCTCTGTCTCTGGAGGATCGACAGTAAGAGACTCTGAAAACAGGTCACAGTCAGACGGATCTGTTTCTCCTCACTTTCTCTGTGTTTCACAATAGGTTTTCTTAGTGTAATGGAAGAAACAGGACAAGGAGCAGAACCAGAACCAGGAGCTGGAGCAGGACAAGGAGCAGAACCAAGAAGGAACCCGACTCACACAGACGCTTTGGCTTCAGGTTTAAATTCACACGTCACAACTTTATTTCGGAAAACACATGAGCTCCGACAATGAGTGTGTGTCTGTGTGTGTATGAATCTTTGTGTCTGTGTGTGTAGGATGCTCCTCTCTGACGACTCAGCAGCTTCAGGAGAACGTCCGGGTGGTGAAGCGGCAGCACCGCCCCGAGAGGCTGATGTTTGAAATCCCTTCAGCTCGGATCATCGACCAGGTTCTGAGCAAACATGTGGTGAGAACCTGAACAGAGTCCATGTCAGAGACCTGCGTTCTTCTAGAGAACGTTCCCTGTCCTGGTGCTAATGGTGGAACACAGTCCAAAGCTAACATCTCACCACTAGAACCCCATGAAGGACCTCCATAACGTCCTGGAGAACATCTAGAGACTTCCCATTGTTCCCTAAAACGGAGGATGAATTCACTTCCTGTGTCAGCCTGAATAAAGAAGTTCAAATAAATCCTATTTAAAGTAAACAAGAAGAAACCTAACGAGGACCTTTTGTTGATCATGAAGAGAAAGATTAATCAATAAGAGAATCGCTCCTTGTCTTCCTGTCCCAGGTGTACCAGGTGGTGCTGATGCGCTCGGGCAGGTTCGATTCCCGCCGTGTTTCAGTCGAGCGCCGCTACAGCGACTTCTCCCGCCTGCACCACGCGCTGCAGCGGGAGTTCCGGGACGAGCTGGAGGACCTGGTTCTGCCCCCGAAGCTGCTGAGCCGGAACTTCTGCCCTCACGTCATCGCTGAGCGACGCGTGGCGCTGCAGGACTACCTGTCCGAGGTGTCCCGCGTGCGCTGCGTGCGCCGCTGCGGGCTGTTCCCCGCGTTCTTCACGGAGCAGGAGCAGAGGCGCGGCCACGCGCTGCTGCGGGCGGGGCAGTTCGAGGCGGCGCGGCAGCAGCTGCAGGAGGTGCTGGTGATGGAGGAGAAGCTGTTACCGTGGCAGAGCGCCACCCTCCTCGTGCCCACCCTCTCCGCCATGGCCGTGTGCCACCGGGACCTGGAGGAGCCGGAGCACGCGCACGACGCGGCGCTGCGGGCTCTGCCTGCGGTCCGGCGCTACGGACTGAAGCGCCACAGGGCGGCGCTGTTGAGCCTGCTGGTGGATGTGGGGTACGAGCTGGGGCGTCCGGTGGCCCAGTTCCAGGAGGAGCTGAGCCGGCTGAGGGACGCGGAGCGAGGGGGGGTGTCCTCCTGCTCCCTGAAGGAGCTGGTGGTGCAGGAGTTCATCTGAGGACCAGGGGCCACAGGGCCGGGCCCGCCGCCCCGGGGGCCCTGAACCTGGGGGGGGGCTCACTGACAGGAGCTCTGATGTTTAAATGTTGAAGTTACTGTTTATGAAACATGATTAAACTCAGTTCATTTCTACTGACTACAGAAGACATGCCTGGTTTGTAGGGTTAGACTAAATGTATATATACACACACCTGTGTATGCCTCTATAATGAGCTTTAGTTTGACACACAATGTCTGCAATGAATCTGAGGACACACTGTCTCTGAGGACACACTGTCTCACTGTCTCATGGGACACACACTGTGGTGGAAACCTCTGACATCACTACTCAATAAAAGCACATGGACCTATCTTCAGGGAGCTGACTGGGAGTTGTGGTGTTCTGGTACATTACATTTACATCACATGTCAATTAGCTGACGCTTTTGTCCAAAGCGACTTACAATTAGTACACTCAACATTCATGAGGGGTTCAGTATCTTGCCAAGGACACTTCGGCATGCAGATGGTAGAGAGTGGGGTTTGAACCGGCAACCTTCTTGTTGGTACAAGGATGAGAGATGAACTGGGCGAGTTCCAGGCTGAGATCCACACATACTTTAATACTTGATCCTTTAAGCGGCTTCATCCAATGAAATGAAATATTTATTTGGGGGATACGTAGTTTACAGATTTACCTTGTGACAGCCTCCCTCCCTTTTAGTCTGTGAAGGAGGATTTTGTGATCAATGGTATTGAATTATTTCAGACGGACCTGCTGGCCAGCAGGAGGCGCTGCTCACAGCTGAGGTGACAGCTGAAGCTTCAGAGGGATGAACTGGGAGAGTCCACTGGCTCAGCAGCTCCTGCACCACTCTGGTTTCAGAGTGTGAGCCACGGGCGCTCCCAGCATGCCTCTGAGCGACTCAGGTGGAACGTGAGGCTTCGCCGTCTGCTGTGGGGAGGCGCGGCCTGCAGGGGGCCCTCCTCCTCCAGCCGACTGTAGCTCCTCACTCCTGACGCCTCCAGAACCAAACACATGTCAACAAACAACAGCTGCTTCACACTGAGCTCCTCAGTTCACTGGATCTTCTCTGGAGGATCACACTCACACTAACTGTTCCTTAGTTTGGTCCATGTCCCATCTGCTAACATGGAGGAGGAGGATTAATGAACTATACAGCAGCCAGACACCAGGGGGCGATGGAGATGATTTCGCTTGCCTGTAGAGTAGCTGTTATGTTGTCCATCTTTATTCTGTTTCCTGTGTGATGGGGACAGTTCTTATCATGGCCGACACTGACTTACAGGAAGTGACACAAAGCCAATCAATCAATCAATCAGTCATTTTATTTTCCATATTCACAAATCACACTTTGGGACTTAAGGTATTTCACAGTGAGTCTGAATTCACTCGTCATCGTCTGCTCAGCTTGCAGCTGATTGGTGCAGGGCTGGAAAACTGTGCAGGTTAGCGGTGGCTACGCTAACAGGAAGTAAAAGACATTCAGGGTCACTGGCGGTGTGGCTCCAGGGCGATGACATCATGTGTCAGGAGGAGGCTCCACAGAGGGTTTGTTCACACCTTCTGTAGGAGCCGCTCAGATACTTCCCATCACACCTTGACTCGATGGTCCCAGGGACAACACGTCACATCGGCCTGCAGGGGGCGCTGTCTGTGAGCCCAGCTGCTGCAGAAGGGGGTTTGAATGGCATTATCCTCCAAGAGCGAGGTCTGTCAGTCCTGCTGCTCTACGACCAACAACTGGGCGGAGTTTAACTCACTGTAACCATACCGCTCCATGGGGGGGGGGGGGGGGGGGGCCTGTGCTGTGTCAGATCCAATCTGTCAGTCTCACACAACCTGCCATATTCATTCTGACCACAGGGGGCATGATGGCCTGCTGTTAGCATTATTCAGTGTGTGAAGTCACGGCGAGGACTTCGGGTTCCTGTTGAGCTCAACTCCGAGAATCCACTGAACCCTGGTTCTGATCCTGGTTCTGATCACGGTTCTAATCCTGGTTCTGATCCTGATCCTGATCCTGATCCTGGTTCTGATCCTGATCACCGTTCTGATCCTGGTTCTGATCCTGGTACTGATCCTGGTTTGGGTCCTGGTTTGGGTCCTGGTTCTGATCCTGGTTTGTTGAATCTTAAAGTCAGGCTTAGGCTCAATAAGGTGTTGAACCTTTTAAGGTGTCATGATCGCATCCCATGATACAATATAACATATAACTCAATTTATTATAATAGAATTGATCGTGAAGGTTTGATTAAATCACAGACTGGTTCATTTGATGTGTTTTTAAACCTGTGGTTGAATTGATGTTCGACAAACAATCAGAATATTCCAAGTCATTTTCCTCATTATAACAAAGGTTCAATAAATATATTGATCAAATATCTGTTGGGAGGTTTTACACAAATTTTATAATTGTATTCAATCACAGGTTCTAGAATTAATTTGGAAGGTTCCCATAATGAGTTTATTAATCATCATATCATTTATAAAATCTGAAGTTGATGAGACTACAGGTGAAAACTCTGTTTTTATTCTGTTGATTAATAAACTGATCAAATAATTTCCCAGATGATACATAAATCAGAAAATGTTTCAATCCTTGAAATTTAAAACCATCTCAGGAGTAAAAAAAATTGAAACTTGAAACAAATCAAAATGATTGCTTGACTGAACTGAGGATTTGATACTGTTTGTATTTTTCAGTTTGTGTTGAATCAGCTGATCAGTCAGTAATAATCAGACTTGATGAAACTTCGTATTACAAACACCAACGTCTGACCAACATAGAAAAACTCCTCCAGTGATCAATCCCACAATGCAACAGTTCAGGCTCTGTGCAGAAGCGTGGCCCCTACATGTCCGTCTCCTTCCTGAGTTTGTGAGCTCCAGCTGACTGCAGCTGACCGGCCAGGTTGCTGTGCAGGGGCCCCAGGGGGCCATAGTGAGAGGACGCTGGGATGAAGGGGGAGGTGTAGTAGAGGTGTTGGGGCAGGGAGGGGCTGTGGCCGCCCCCCCCACTCTGAGACCATTCATTAGATCCTTTTGTTTTGTCCGACGACGTGGCGATCTCAGCAAGCGACCACAGTTTGGGTTTAGGGGCCGGGTTGGGCCCCTGGATGTTGGCGAAGGAGTCTCTGGACTCCAGCTCCGACCCGCCCCCGAGTGGTGAGTTCTGAGGAGGTGTCCCTGTGAGGGGGGGGCCGGGGGTGTGGGGGCTCCTGTCCCCCGACTTGTTAAAGTCCAGATCAACGGCACTGCTTCTCCCGTCTCTGAACATCAGATCAGTGGAGTCCAGAACCAAGGAGGGACGGCCCCCAGCTACACAACAACACAACAGAGGAGTTAGTCAGAGATTATACACACAGACACACACACTCAGTTCTCTCTCTCTCACCTGCCTTGCTCTTCGTCTTCTGCGTTCCCTCGTCTTCATCGCTCTGCTCCAGCTCGATGTTGTCCTCCTCCTCCTCGTCCTCGCTCCGGTTCTGTGACGTCCATGTCATCTTGTTGTCCTTCTTCAGCCGCCGCCGGGCGTTGGCGAACCAGGTGGACACCTGAGTCAGGGTCATCTTGGTGATGATGGCCAGCATGATCTTCTCGCCCTTGGTGGGGTACGGGTTCTTCCTGTGCTCGGTCAGCCAGGCCTTCAGCGTGGCCGTGGCGTCCCGCGTGGCGTTCTTCCTGTAGGCAGGGTCGCAGTACGGGAAGGGCCCCGGGGCCCCGAACGGGAGGTAGTCTAATGAGGGGGGGGTCCCTGAGGACAGATCGAACCCTGGACTCTAAAAAAAAACGGAGGGGGGGTGTTGTCATGACAATGAAACGATTTTATAATGATCATACTTTGTGACTTTTCTCAAATTCATTTTGATTTAGTTAGACCTTTTTAATTAGTTTTATTTGGATTTAATTTAATAAGATAAGATCAGATAAAAATTAATTGATCAACACAGTTGTTACAGCAGCAGCTCAGAATGAAGTAGAGAATACAATATAAAAAGGTAATACAATGAAAATAGAACAATTAAATAAAATGGTTCAGGAAAATTATAGAGAGTTTGTACATAAGAGATATTGTGATGTCAATAATATTAGTATTACTATATACTATATAAAACATTTTCCATAAGAATTAGTGGAATAAAATAAACCAGTGCAGTAAAATCCTTGATCTTGTGAATTCATTTTGGTTTAGTTTTATTTCATGGTTTTTTAAAGTTGTAATTTAATTCAGGATCTAAGACGTTTTCTGTTATTGCAGTTAAATAAAGCTTCACAATCACAGATTAATTTACACACATACACACGCACACACACACACTTCATTATATATAATTGAATTGTGTGTGTGTGTATAATATTTATAAAGTATCAATTATTATTATTAATGTTTCTGTGAAGAAGAATTTAAGCAGCTGTAATTAACCCCTTTTCATCAGACACACACACATACACATACACACACATACACACAAAGATTATTATTATTTTGTTCCATCAATATTATTTACCTTATTATTAGATTGGTATTGTTGTTAATAATTGTATTGTTCTTTATTATTATTTCTCTTATTATCATTAGTGTTGTTATTATTTTATTGTTATTATTAATATTATTATTATAATTATTATTATAATAATAAAAGTTATTATTACTATCATCATCACTCATACTCTGAAGTTATAAACTATCACCCACCGCCTCTCCTCCGCCTCCTCTTCCTCCTGTTCCTCTTCCTCCCCCGTACCGGAGGTGCAGGTTGAAGCCGGGAGAAGTCGCTGATCCCGGGTACGGAGCGAAGGCGGAGCCCGAAGAGGAGCGAGTCAGCTCCTCGGTCCTCGGTGCCAAGAGGAGGCCGGCGCTGAAGGACGGAGCCGGAGGAAGAGACACGGACACGGAGGGCTGGAGGAGAAAAGCCCGAGGGTACGACATGACCACCGAGCACACGCACACTGAACCACTGGTAAGAAGAGGAGAAGGAGGGAGAGGGAGAGAGAGGGGAGGAGGAGGGAGAGAGGAGGAGACAAGGAGGAGGAGAGTAGGGAAAGAGAAAGTTTTAATAGCAGAGGAGCATCTTGGAGGTTGAGGCAGAGAGAGAGAGAGAGAGAGAGAGAGAGAGCGAGAGAGGGGGGGGGAGTAGCGAACAGTAACTTCACATCATCAATTCTCCAGGTCATATATATAGTCTCATATTCTCAGGTCCCAGTTTGACTCCTCGTCTTTAACCAGGTGAGACGTCCTCTGTTCTTCAACTACTGTCAAACTACTGAACCCTTCAACAGGTGGAGGAGGTAGAGACCTCAGAGACATGTGAGGACCCGTCTCCCAGGACGGACACTAGTCAACAGATGTCCCGTGTCTCAGAGGACATCAGAGAGATCAGAGTCTTTTCAGCTTTGATTAAAACACTTTGTAGAATATCTGAAGGTCAATGATCCTGATGGGTTATTGATTTGATGATTCCACAGGAGGGGGGGGGGGGTTCAGTTTGATTGGTTCTCACCTGAGTCACATGACGAGCTGTGACCTCGTCCAATCAGCTTCTGAGGTGTGTGAGCTCAGTGCTTAATCTGATTACTGTGTTAAAAATAACAGGTTGCGACTGGAGGCTCCTCCCAGCAGGACTCAGTGAAAGGGGCGTCGCCCTCTGCTCCCTGGACTCAACCTGTCAATTTTCTCCTCTGGCTGAAGCAGTCGCTGGTCTTTCCAGACGAGGCGCTGGGATTTCCATATCTCCATATCTCCAGCTCTCCAGCTCTCCAGCTCTCCAGGTTTCCAGGTCTCCAGGTCTCCAGGTCTCCAGGTCTCCAGGTTTCCAGGTCTCCAGGTCTCAAGCTCTCCAGGTCTCCAGGTCTCAAGCTCTCCAGGTCTCCAGGTAAGAGCAGAATCCGGTGGCCTTCTGGTCTCAGGCCGATCTGCTCGTCTGAGCGATCAAACCACTGTTTAGTTTCATTTGTTGGGAAATCTTTACTTGATTATATTTGAAATAATAAAACTACAAGCTAATCACTGTTAGGACCGGGACTACAGTTCCCATGATGCTTTGAGGGAAGTGTGTATGTCTCTGTTTGTGTGTGAGTGTGTGTGTGCAGACTGAGCTGTGAGGACCAGTCTCCCACGTCTGATCCTCCATCCCACGTCGGATCCTCCATCCCAGCTCGGATCCTCCATCCCAGCTCGGATCCTCCATCCCATGTCGGATCCTCCATCTCAGCTCTGATCCTCTATCCCACCTCTGATCCTCCATCCCACCTCTGATCCTCCATCCCACCTCTGATCCTCCATCCCACCTCTGATCCTCCATCCCACCTCTGATCCTCCATCCCACCTCTGATCATCCATCCCATGTCGGATCCTCCATCTCAGCTCTGATCCTCCATCCCATGTCGGATCCTCCATCTCAGCTCTGATCCTCTATCCCATGTCGGATCCTCCATCTCAGCTCTGATCCTCCATCCCATGTCGGATCCTCCATCTCAGCTCTGATCCTCCATCCCATGTCGGATCCTCCATCTCAGCTCTGATCCTCTATCCCATGTCGGATCCTCCATCCCAGCTCTGATCCTCCATCCCACCTCTGATCCTCCATCCCACCTCTGATCCTCCATCCCACCTCTGATCCTCCATCCCAGCTCTGATCCTCCATCCCATGTCGGATCCTCCATCTGAGCTCTGATCCTCCATCCCACGTCGGATCCTCCATCTCAGCTCTGATCCTCCATCCCATGTCGGATCCTCCATCTCAGCTCTGATCCTCTATCCCATGTCGGATCCTCCATCCCAGCTCTGATCCTCCATCCCACCTCTGATCCTCCATCCCACCTCTGATCCTCCATCCCACCTCTGATCCTCCATCCCAGCTCTGATCCTCCATCCCATGTCGGATCCTCCATCTGAGCTCTGATCCTCCATCCCACGTCGGATCCTCCATCTCAGCTCTGATCCTCCATCCCATGTCGGATCCTCCATCTCAGCTCTGATCCTCCATCCCATGTCTGATCCTCCATCCCAGCTCGGATCCTCCATCTCAGCTCGGATCCTCCATCCCACCTCTGATCCTCCCTCCCAGCTCGGGTCCTCCGTCCCGGTTGAGACCCTCGCGACCTCCTGAAATGACACTGGGTTGTTTCATCACATCTGAATGTACAAGGGGAATATTGAGGGAAATCCGATGTGTTTTTCTGTCCACATCCTCCTCTGTCCTGACTCCAAAGCTTCTCACATGACAGAAGAACTTGTTTGTTTCCCTCATCAATGATCTGCGCCAGCGGCCACTTCCAGATTCATTAACATGCTGGTTATCAGCTGTTGTGAGTGTGAGCAGCAGCTCCTGTTATCTGAGCTCAAACATAATTACCACCTCCGGGATTTATGTGTTGAAGATGAAGAGACTGAGCACACATGTTTACAATCGTTATCAATCAGCTGATCCATCAATCACTTTAATTGATTTATCATGTGAACATGTGTGTTTTTACATTAACTAAATATTGTAAGAAGAAAAAATGATTCAATATGTTTCCTCTTGTTGACGCGTAAATGTTAAAAAGTTGAATGTGATTCAGTGAGTAAAGAAGCTCAAGGAGCTGGGAAACATGTCGACCAATCAGGAGACGGAGTTCAGATTCTGTCATCGACCTTTGACCCTTTTAATGAGGTCTCTTCTGCAGTGGTGCACTGACACCTGACTGGAGACTCAGTGCCACCTACTGTTTATCAACTGGCTCCTGAGTGAAAAATCTTTGCTGGATAGGTTGGACTTTTGGACCATCACAGGAAGTAGAGACAGAATAAAACAGAAGAAGAAGAAGAAGAAGAAGAAGAAGAAGGAGAAGAAGAAGAAGAAGAAGAAGAAGAAGAAGAAGAAGAAGAAGAAGAAGAAGAAGAAGAAGATAAATTTGATTGATTGAAGAAGAAGGAGCAGCTGCAGGCATCACCTCTGACGATATATAGTTTGAACTCAAGGATGTTCATTTGGTGCATTTGAACTAGTGGAGTACTGTGGAGTACTGTGGAGTACTGTATCGCTGTAGGGTACTGTTCAGTACTGTAGTATTGTGGAGTACTGTATCACTGTAGGGTACTGTTCAGTACTGTAGTACTGTGGAGTACTGTGGAGTACTGTGGAGTACTGTATCGCTGTAGGGTACTGTTCAGTACTATAGTATTGTGGAGTACTGTATCACTGTAGGGTACTGTTCAGTACTGTAGTACTGTGGAGTACTTAGATGATTAGATTAGATTCAACTTTATTGTCATTGCACAGTACAAGTTCTTACACAACGAAATGCAGTTTAGCGTCTAACCAGAAGTGCAAAAAAAGGAGTTAAAGTGCAGAGTATTGTGCGTATATGAAATGTAAATAAATAAGATATGTACAGTAGCAAATATATATGGAATAATACAGTATTAACAGCTTTGTATGATATAAGAACTATGAGCAAGAAGTAATATATCTGAAGTAGAACAGTATTAACATGTATTGTATGATATAATAACTTTAAGCAAGATAAATATATAAAAATATATAGATATGAATATACTATAGGCAGGATAATACAGTAGTAAAGAAAAGTGACAGTGTAGTGCAAGTGTTCAAATGTTCAGTGGTTGGAGAAGGGTGTGTGGCCGGGGGGGGGCTGCTGCTATCACTGTGGATTAGAGTTCAGCAGGGTGACAGCTGCAGGGATGAAGCTGTTCCTGAACCTGCTGGTCCGGGAACGGAGGACCCTGTAGCGCCTCCCAGAGGGGAGGAGGACACACAGTCTGTGGCTGGGGTGAGAGCTGTCCTTCACGATGCTGCGCGCTCTCCGCAGACATCTCTTCCTCTGGACAGCTGCGATGGTGGGGAGTGAGGAACTGGTGATGCATTGGGCAGTTTTCACTCTGCAGTGACTTCCGGTCCGCAGCAGAGCAGCTGCCCTACCACACTGAGATGCAGCTGGTGAGGATGCTCTCGATGGTGCAGCGGTAGAAATTCACCAGAATCTGAGGAGACAGATGAGCCGTCCTCAGTCTCCTCAGGAAGAGGAGACGCTGGTGAGCTTTCTTGACCAGGGTTGAGGTGTTGAGGGTCCAAGAGAGGTCCTCAGAGATGTGGACACCCAGGAACTTGAAGCTGGTGACACGCTCGACCTCCGTCCCGTGGATATGGATGGGGGGGGGGTGTGCCGCCTTGGTCTTCTTGGTGTTGAGAGCCAGGTTTTTGTCGGCGCACCACTGGACCTCTTCTCTGTAGGCCGACTCATCGTTGTTACTGATGAGGCCAATCACCGTAGTATCGTCTGCAAACTTGACAAAAGTATTAGAACCATGTACAGGAATGCAGTCATACGTGAATAGTGAGTAGAGGAGAGGACTTAGCACTGTGTGGATTATTGTGGAGTACTGTGGAGTACTGTATCGCTGTAGGGTACTGTTCAGTACTGTAGTACTGTGGAGTACTGTGGAGTACTGTGGAGTACTGTATCGCTGTAGGGTACTGTTCAGTACTGTAGTACTGTGGAGTACTGTGGAGTACTGTGGAGTAGTGTATCGCTGTAGGGTACTGTTCATTACTGTAGTATTGTAGAGTACTCTAGTACTGTGGAGTACTACGCCTGAAGGTGCTGATGCTGGGAGTAATACCATCATGATGTCACCATGGCAACCAGATGAAGCACTTCATTCATAAAAGAACAGTTCCCCCCCCCAACTGACTACACGCTCACGTCAGACGGCCTCTACAAACCAATCAGAGTCAAGTTTAGGTAGACTCCGCCCACGTAGGCGACGACCACAGGATGCAGACAAAAGTCTTTAGTCCCTAAATTACCATGTGAACCAGAGGCACCAGATGAAAGGAAACATGGATCCAACATGTGAAGCTTCAGACCCTCACATGTCCATGAACTGTTTCTCATTACCATGTGAACCAGAGGCACCAGATGAAAGGAAACATGGATCCAACATGTGAAGCTTCAGACCCTCACATGTCCATGAACTGTTTCTCATTACCATGTGAACCAGAGGCACCAGATGAAAGGAAACATGGATCCAACATGTGAAGCTTCAGACCCTCACATGTCCATGAACTGTTTCTCATTACCATGTGAACCAGAGGCACCAGATGAAAGGAAACATGGATCCAACATGTGAAGCTTCAGACCCTCACATGTCCATGAACTGTTTCTCATTACCATGTGAACCAGAGGCACCAGATGAAAGGAAACATGGATCCAACATGTGAAGCTTCAGACCCTCACATGTCCATGAACTGTTTCTCATTACCATGTGAACCAGAGGCACCAGATGAAAGGAAACATGGATCCAACATGTGAAGCTTCAGACCCTCACATGTCCATGAACTGTTTCTCATTACCATGTGAACCAGAGGCACCAGATGAAAGGAAACATGGATCCAACATGTGAAGCTTCAGACCCTCACATGTCCATGAACAGTTTCTCATTACCATGTGAACCAGAAGCACCAGATGAAAGGAAACATGGATCCAACATGTGAAGATTCAGACCCTCACATGTCCATGAACTGTTTCTCATTACCATGTGAACCAGAAGCACCAGATGAAAGGAAACATGGATCCAACATGTGAAGCTTCAGACCCTCACATGTCCATGAACTGTTTCTCATTACCATGTGAACCAGAAGCACCAGATGAAAGGAAACATGGATCCAACATGTGAAGCTTCAGACCCTCACATGTCCATGAACTGTTTCTCATTACCATGTGAACCAGAGGCACCAGATGAAAGGAAACATGGATCCAACATGTGAAGCTTCAGACCCTCACATGTCCATGAACTGTTTCTCATTACCATGTGAACCAGAAGCACCAGATGAAAGGAAACATGGATCCAACATGTGAAGCTTCAGACCCTCACATGTCCATGAACTGTTTCTCATTACCATGTGAACCAGAAGCACCAGATGAAAGGAAACATGGATCCAACATGTGAAGCTTCAGACCCTCACATGTCCATGAACTGTTTCTCATTACCATGTGAACCAGAAGCACCAGATGAAAGGAAACATGGATCCAACATGTGAAGCTTCAGACCCTCACGTGTCCATGAACTGTTTCTCATTCCAGAGTCGAGCTCTCGTCGACGGTCGAGGACTCTCAGGACAATGGAGGAAGGTTCCCAGTCTCCAGTGAACTTTGACCTCCTGCGCTCTGATGTGACCCAGGAAGAGCAGGATTCAAATCCTGACCCAGGACCGGACCTGGTGTCCCAGGATGAACCAAACCAGAACCATGAGAGTCTGACAAAGTTCCAGGAGCAACTGAATCCTCGCTGTGATCTGGAGGTCAAAGGTCAGACAGAACGTTGTCCTGATTCACCTGATGTCCACAGTGGTCCAGAGGGTGGAGGACGTTTACCTGAGTCAGACCTGAGTCCAGTCGTCTTCCTGGATCGGTCTGGATCAGATCCTAACAGAGGTGAGAAGTAACGGTTGTTTTAAACTGAGCTGTTCCTGTACTGCAGTCCACCACCAGGGGGCGATCCACCTTCTGTTCTCTTTGAGCTCTGTGGCGCCCTCTAGAGTCCCGAATCAGAAAGTCTAACCCCCCCCCCCCCCGTGTTTACATGAAGCTTCAGGTCAGGACCCCGAGCATCAGGTCGTCCATCACTCACACCGTGACCTGACATCTGCAGCAGCCAATCAGGACGGAGCCGGGGAGTCATGTGGCAGCGTCCCGGCGCTGGTTGTCACTCAGGCAGAGGAGGTGAGAGCAGAGCATGATGGGAAGTGAAGATGAGGGTCTCATGTTTATTCATGCTCTTCGTTTAAACGCTGTGTGATGAGGTTCAGAGCCGGACGCTGTGACAGCTCCTCTTCTTCATCTTCATCTTCAAACCTCTGAGACGAAGATGAGTTCAGATCTGCTGCCACATCGAGAAGCATCATCAAAGTGCTCCTCACACTCGTCTTCATCAGAACGGGGAGAGCGTGGCCTAGGGGATAGAGTGGGTGCTCTGCGACAAGAGTTGCTGGTTCGAAACCTCAGAGACACATGTGAGGACCCGTCTCGCAGGACGGACACAAGTCAACAGATGTCAAGTGAAGAAACATCATCAGATTAAAGTTGTTAGCAGCGTTGATGAGGGTAGACATCTTGAAGGATAACTTCAACACTATATGTCAATCAGTCCTGATGCATCATAGTCTCTGGTCAGCAGCCAGCAAGACCATGATCCACCATCCAGACCAGATCCACTATAGTCCACAGTCATTGTCCACTGACGCCAGTTAGGATCCATCACCAGCTGCTGCCGCGGCCGTGGTCCACCACCATCTGATGCCAACGTGACACAGGATCCACCATTACCACTACGATCAGCCCACATGATATAGAATCCACACATGACACATGAAAACAGTGGAGTACTGTGGAGCACTGTGGAGCACTGTGGAGTACTGTGGAGTACTGTATCCCTGTAGGGTACTGTTCAGTACTGTGGAGTACTGTGGAGTACTGTGGAGTACTGTATCCCTGTAGGGTACTGTTCAGTACTGTGGAGTACTGTGGAGTACTGTGGAGTACTGTGGAGTACTGTGGAGTACTGTATCCCTGTAGGGTACTGTTCAGTACTGTGGAGTACTGTGGAGTACTGTGGAGTACTGTGGAGTACTGTGGAGTACTGTATCCCTGTAGGGTACTGTTCAGTACTGTGGAGTACTGTGGAGTACTGTGGAGTACTGTGGAGTACTGTGTAGTACTGTATCACCGTAGGGTACTGTTCAGTACTGTAGTATTGTAGAGTACAAAGAAGGTGCTGATGCTGGGAGTAATACCACATGATGTCACCATGGCAACCAGATGAAGCACTTCATTCATAAAAGAACAGTCCCCCCCCCCCCCCAACTGACTACATGAACACAGACAACACATCTGCTTCCGCTGCTTTTATTTTGAAGGAGCTGATCAGTTGAGCTGCTTTTTTTTTCAAAAGTTTGAACATATATGAAAACATTGTAAATCTAAATGTTATATTTTAAATACTATCGATGTGTTTGTCCACAGATTGAATATTTGTCTCGTAGATTGTACGTCAGTGGGTTTCACACTGAACCAACACGCTGCTCTGAACACGTGACGCTCGGTGTGAAGATTCAGTCTGAACCAAAACTCTGTCCTCAGTATTTACTGTGTGTGTGTGTGTGTGTGTGTGTGTGTGAGTGTGAGTGTGTGTGTGAGTGTGTGTGTGTGAATGTGTGTGTGTGTGTGTGTGTGTGTGAGTGTGTGTGTGTGTGTGAGTGTGTGTGTGTGAATGTGTGTGTGTGTGTGTGTGTGTGAGTGTGTGTGAGTGTGTGTGTGTGTGTGTGTGAATGTGTGTGTGTGCGTGTGTGTGAATGTGTGTGTGTATGTGTGTCTGTGTGTGAATGTGTGGCAGTAATTAGCTCTCCTGGGAAGCCCGTCCTGAACAGTTAAAGGACACTGTGTCTCTGTGAGATGTTAAACTGCTGCTGCTGAAGTCTGAGGCCGACTGAGGCCTAATTGTCTTCAACAGGCCGAGGCAGCTCGTTGTCTCGTTGTCTCATGTCTCGCTCCGAGTGAAGATGAACGCCACTTTCAGGCAGACGCACATTTTGTGTAGTGTAAACACTCTGTTATATGCTAATGCTGCTGTGTGAGGGACACCAGCGCAGACTGGAGTCGAGAGCTGGACGTTCATGTCCCATGAAACATCAGAGACGTCCAGCTTCATCAAACTTAGATGTGAAAATACATTCATGCTCAGACTGAACGTTTGTACTTTAAGTCTCTGAAGATGTTTTCAGACCTGAACTGAACCTCACACATGTTCCTGATGTTCTGGAGGTTCTGCACGTGAGAACAAGTGTCAGAGTGAGTCCATGTGAGGAACCAGCAGGACAATGTGTGGAAGCTTCCCAGTGAGCGAGTGGACGTGTTGATGAGGTTTCTAACACGTGACGTGAAACTGGAAGAACACAAACATCTCAGGATGAAGAAGAGGAGCCGGACACGTAGAAGATGAAGACGTCCACTTGGAATCACGAGGAGGTTCCAGATCTTCTGGTGATGAGGGCCGACCCGGTGTGGACGAGATGTAAACAACAACACTGATGTTTCCACAGAAGAGTTTATACATCATGTCCCGCCTCCTGCTACTCTACAGGCTCCGCCCCTGCTGCTCTACAGGCTCCGCCCCTCTGCCCAGGCTCCACCCCTCGCCTGGATGTTCCCACATGTTCCTGTTGTTGTGAACGAGTCAGACCCGACAACCTGCTGCTGCTGCTTCACAAACACCAACTGCACAACATTTCATGACAACACAGTCCATGTGTGAACACGGCTTCAGTTTTTTTCCGTGTACCCCCCCCCCAGAGGCAGATGAAAAATCTCATGCTTTTACTCTGAAATAAAACATATTTGAATATAAGTCCTTAATATGAATACATCATTAGTACAGATGAATATAGATGAAAATAACATTCAGTTGCAGCCCATGTGTTTCCTGTGCATTTCCCAGTGTCCAGCTCCAGAGGCGCTGGTTGGGACCCGGGTGAGTCCGACACCATCAGAGCCTCAGAGAGGGGAGGCACCTGCCCACCAGGGGGCCCCTGAGAACCTGTCCACCGATCTGAGCTCCAGCAGCGACGGAGGGGACATGTCCTGCTGCGACCTCCTGTCTCTGGGCAGCGAGACGACCAGGAAGGTGAGTGAGACATGTCCGTCCTGTCTCACATCATCGCTGGTAACTTTTCATGTTTTTATATTCTATAGATCAGTCGACAGTATTTATGTTGTGTTCATTTGAGTGGAGCCTATGGCTGATTGGTCCATGAAGGGGGATGTCTTGCCCCCCCTCCTGCTCACATGCAGTGTGTCTCATAAAGCTTGTGGTACGCAGCCGGTTAACAAAGACATTCATCTGATTCAATATGAAACTGTCTTTACTGGGAGAACTTCCTCAAACAGTCCAGTTGGGACAGAGTCTAAAAGACACGTTGTTGGTTCAGAGGATGAAACTAGTGACGTCAGTTCAGAAGATCCACTGAAGATAAGAGGTCCTGATAAAGATCTGGTTCTACAGTCGGTTCTGTGGTTTCGGGACTAGAACCTGTATCTGTGCTGTTCATGGGGGGGAGGTGGTTCCCTGATGGTTAGAAGTGACCCTGCTAGTAATGTACTCTATTACTTTGAAACAGCTGCAGGTTCAGCATCAATGTCGATAATTGTAATGTTTTTGTGTTGCAGAGTGAAGACGACGACACAAGGAGTGTGACAGCCTCCTCCGTCACAGTAAGTACACACTACACACTAATCTGTGTGTGTTTATTCTGTTACACTTACAGTTTGTTAAAAGCCTCATCTCCCTCTCACACAGACACAGACACACACACACACACACACACACACACACACACACACACACACCACGCAAACTCTGGACTCGTTCACACCTGATGTTCAGAGCTTCAGACTGAAGCTCTGAACATCAGGTGTGAACGGTTCCTCAGAGAAGAAGAGGAGTTCAGGGTCTGGATCAGACAGAACCAGGTTCTGTTGGTTCGCAGTGAAAACACTTTGTTGGATTGTTTCTACTTTTGGACCAATCACAGGAAGTAGAGACAGAATTAATAACAATAATCATAATAATCATAATAATAACTTGAATCAATGAAGCACCTTTGAAGAGCGTCACCGTGGACAAAAAGAGAGAACAGACAGAAATGAAGTGAGCACTAATGGAACTGTCTGATGTGACGTGATGGTTTATTGAAAACACTGGTTCTTGGTACCGGGCTGTGACCAGGTCGGGTCTACATCCAGGACCGGCTCTAACCCGACAGCCCGTCCACGGCGCTCTGCATCAGCCAATCAGCTGGATTCTTGCTGTTGTGGGTTCCCTCAGCATCAGCTAAATGAAATGTAAAGTCAATGCTGTTCTGTCAGTAACGGTTCCCCCGGTTCTCCAGTCTCTGTTCCACAGGGTGCAGCTGGACCCTCTGGAGAAGGCCTGGTTGAGGAGCTCGGCTCTGGGGAACACGGCGGCTCAGCGGCAGCTTCTCGCTCAGGAGCCCGGCCTCGTGCTGAAGAAGGTAACGACACAGTCGTCTTCATCACACAGGAAACTACAGTAACACAACGTTCACAACAACTGACGCAGAGAATCCAATCGAAGGTTACTGTAACCAATCAGAGCTGTCAGCCAATCAGAGAGGAGGAACTTATCCATGATTTAAATGCTGAATGAAACTTGTTCTTCTTCTCTGCTCTCGTCAGGACTTCATCACAGTGAGTAGATCTTCTTCTCTTCACCATGAACAGTTTGTTACAAACTGACCCGAAGTAACAACGAGTCCGTCACCGCGATGAAGATCTGCCTCCTCGTGTTCATCAGCTCCGTGCTCAGACATCAGAGCAGCAAGTCAGTGACCTGCTGGTTGAGATGAGCAGAGGAGACGGGGGGGTATCGATCCTATTAGTTTAAATCTGAAGCTGCAGACAGACGCTGAAGATGACGAAGATGACGAAGAGATATCCCATCAGGCAATGGGGCAGATAAACCATAACAGGACACTTAATAATAAGACTTTACACCTAAAGTAAAAACAGCTTCCTGTTTAAAACCATCACCTCCTTGTGTTTGTTTGAGGTCACTGTGACCTTTGACCTCAGGGTGACAACAGTGCGGTCATGGAGGCGTCTGAAATCAACCTTTTATCAAATCATAACATGGATGAGAATCATGAAGTGATGTGAACAGAATTTTAGATGTTTGCATGATGTCAAAGTTTCCACACGTGTGTTTTGATGTTGTTGACGTGTTCACATGTTCGTCCTCTTCTGGCTCCTCCTCCTGGTGACGTCCTGTGTGACCTCATCACACATGAAGGGGGTGAGTCATTAACATTTACAAATATATTCTCCTGATGTGTTCTCCTCACTTTCTGCTGCCGTCACCTCCTGCGCCTCCTCCTCCTGCTGCTGCTCCTCCTCTGTGCTGTGTTCACTGAACCTCAGATGTATTTAGTTTTGACTCTCTTTGAGTCAAAGATTCTTCAGCGTGTTTCCAACATATGTTATGACTGTTTGAAACAACGTGGTTGTGTCAGAAGTACAGTTCCACACACATAAGTCCCCCCCCCCTGCCTGTTGTGTCCCCCCTTCGCTGCCATCAGTGGTTTGGCCCTCGCTCCGCTCCTCCCTCTTCATCTTCTGTTCATGATTCACTTCAGGTGTAACGTGTGTAATTTACGCCTGTTCGATGTTCTTCGTCCTGCTGCTTTCACACACACTGCACTAACCCCCCCCCCCCCCCCCCCCCCCATGTGTCCGTCATGTGTGAAAACGTGTCACACGCAGAGTTTGTGACTCGTGGTCGTCGACAGTTTTCAACAAAATTAAATGTCTGCTCTCACTATTCACCACCACTGTTCCTCGAGTATCAATCTACTTCCTGTTTGCACCACATGACCTGATGTTATTTCCAGGTGTGTTAGTGTGAGTGGAGATTGTGACTTGTGTGTGTGTGTCTCACGTGTCTCTCGTCTTCTGTTTGTTTCTCGCTCCTCGGAACTCGTCCAGTTTGTAAGTTCACTTTTCTCCCTGTGCTTGTGCTTTTAGTGCCGCTGAGCCAAGCGATGGTTTTCAACCAGCAACTGCTGTTAGAGTCATAACAGATTATTGCCTCATGGTCTCCGATGTCAGACAGATACTTATGTAAAAAATAAAGAACTCTGGTAAAAGTATCATCATTTGAAATATTAAAATTTTTCTATTCTCTCAAGGTTTTATTCATAATTATTTTCTTTTACAACCACTACTTTCATACTTTGAATCATTCACAACCAAATCAACTGAATGTTGGATTTTAAGGTTTGTTTCTTGGTGGTTTTTGGCTCCATTTAGAATGTTATGTCCCATGTGCTAACATGGAGGAGGAAGGGTTAATGACATGTACTGCAGCCAGCCACCAGGGGGCGACTGGTTTCGTTTTCGGGAGCCCTCATGTCGTCCATGTTTATGTACGGTCTGTGATCTGACACTGTGTGTGTGTCTGTGTGTGTTTCAGACGGCTCTCCACTGGGGGGCGAAGCAGGGTCGTGCGGAGGTCGTGGACTTGATTCTTCGCTCCGGAGCCGACGTCAACGTCCGATCAGTGAGTGGACTGTGTGTTCTTGGACAGATGTCTTCATGGGGACGTTTTGGCTGTTGGAGGGCTCAGACTTTAGGGTTAGGCTAAAGTGTGTGTATTTAATGTTCATAACGATAATTAGACCAGAGTTCAGATCCAGCTGAGTAAAGCAAAACAGAAAAATCACTAATTACCTCCGTAATTTGAAAATGAACATTTAGTCGGGAATCATTTCGGAGTTAATGGCTCTGATAACAAGAGCGTCATCCAATCGAAAATCAATAATCCATACGATCACTTTAACACAGGTCAGCGACTTCACTCAAATACTCATCAGAACATTTTCATTTTATTGCAAAAACTAACAATGAAAACACAGATTCCCCTAAATCAGTTTGATTAAATATAATTATCTATATAAATATAATGCTTTTTATTGAGAATCTTTTGTTTGTGTCTAAACGTTTTTCTGTTTCTCGTCTTTTTCCTTGTTTGTTTCTTGTCGTCACATCAGCACGTGAGTGTTGAGAGATAAAGAGTCAGAGTCAATGTTTCAGGTTTAGATCTGTGACCTCTGACCCTCACTGTCCTCACCCTCTCTCCCCTCTGCTCACATGCGTCCCTTTGAAGGGGGTAAGTTCAGGACGACCTGTAGACGACCTGTAGACGACCTGTAGACGACCTGTGGACGACCTGTAGACGACCTGTAGACGACCTGTAGACGACCTGTAGACGACCTGTAGACGACCTGTAGACGACCTGTGGACGACCTGTAGACGACCTGTGGACGACCTGTGGACGACCTGTAGACGACCTGTGGACGACCTGTAGATGACCTGTAGATGACCTGTGGACGACCTGTGGACGACCTGTGGACAACCTGTAGACGACCTGTAGATGACCTGTAGACGACCTGTAGACGACCTGTAGACGACCTGTGGACGACCTGTAGACGACCTGTAGACGACCTGTGGACGACCTGTAGATGACCTGTGGACGACCTGTAGACAACATGTGGATGACCTGTAGACGACCTGTAGACGACCTGTAGACGACCTGTGGACGACCTGTGGACGAACTGTGGACGACCTGTGGACGACCTGTAGACGACCTGTAGACAACATGTGGATGACCTGTAGACGACCTGTAGACGACCTGTAGACAACACGTGGTCGACCTGTAGACGACCTGTAGACGACCTGCAGACGACCTGTAGACGACCTGTAGACAACACGTGGTCGACCTGTAGACAACACGTGGTCGACCTGTAGACGAGCTGTAGATGACCTGTAGACGACACGTTGACGACCTGTAGACGACCTGTAGACGACACGTTGACGACCTGTAGACGACGTGTAGATGACCTGTAAACGACCTGTGGACGACCTGTAGACGACCTGTAGACAACACGTGGTCGACCTGTAGACGACCTGTAGACGATACGTTGACGACCTGTAGACGAGCTGCAGACGACCTGTGGACGACCTGTAGACGACCTGTAGACAACACGTGGTCGACCTGTAGACAACACGTGGTCGACCTGTAGACGAGCTGTAGATGACCTGTAGACGACCTGTGGACGACCTGTAGACGACCTGTAGACAACACGTGGTCGACCTGTAGACGACCTGTAGACGACACGTTGACGACCTGTAGACGACGTGTAGACGACGTGTAGACGACCTGTAGACGACACGTTGACGACCTGTAGACGACGTGTAGACGACCTGTAGACGACCTGTAGACGACCTGTGGACGACCTGTGGACGACCTGTAGACGACCTGTGGACGACCTGTAGACGACCTGTAGACGACCTGTGGACAACCTGTGGACGACCTGTAGACGACCTGTAGACAACACGTGGTCGACCTGTAGACGACCTGTAGATGACCTGTAGACGACCTGTGGACGACCTGTGGACGACCTGTAGACAACACGTGGTCGACCTGTAGACGACCTGTAGATGACCTGTAGACGACCTGTGGACGACCTGTGGACGACCTGTAGACGACCTGTAGATGACCTGTAGACGACCTGTGGACGACCTGTGGACGACCTGTGGACGACCTGTAGACGACCTGTAGACAACACGTGGTCGACCTGTAGACAACACGTGGTCGACCTGTAGACGACCTGTAGACGACCTGCAGACGACCTGTGGACGACCTGTGGATGACCTGTAGACAACACGTGGTCGACCTGTAGACGACCTGTAGACGACCTGCAGACGACCTGTGGACGACCTGTAGACGACCTGTAGACAACCTGTGGACGACCTGTAGATGACCTGTAGACGACCTGTAGACGACCTGTAGACGACCTGTGGACGACCTGTGGACGACCTGTAGACGACCTGTGGACGACCTGTAGACGACCTGTGGACGACCTGTAGACGACCTGTAGACGACCTGCAGACGACCTGTAGACGACCTGTAGACGACCTGTAGACGACCTGTGGACGACCTGTAGACGACCTGTAGACGACCTGCAGACGACCTGTAGACGACCTGTAGACGACCTGTAGACGACCTGTGGACGACCTGTAGACGACCTGTAGACGACCTGTAGACGACCTGTAGACGACCTGTAGATGACCTGTAGACGACCTGTAGACGACCTGTAGACGACCTGTGGATGACCTGTGGACGACCTGTAGACGACCTGTGGACGACCTGTAGACGACCTGTGGACGACCTGTAGACGACCTGTAGACGACCTGCAGACGACCTGTGGACGACCTGTAGATGACCTGTGGACGACCTGTAGACGACCTGTGGACGACCTGTAGACGACCTGTGGACGACCTGTAGACGACCTGTAGACGACCTGCAGACGACCTGTAGACGACCTGTAGACGACCTGTAGATGACCTGTAGATGACCTGTGGACGACCTGTGGACGACCTGTGGACAACCTGTAGACGACCTGTAGATGACCTGTAGACGACCTGTAGACGACCTGTAGACGACCTGTAGACGACCTGTAGATGACCTGTAGATGACCTGTGGACGACCTGTGGATGACCTGTGGACGACCTGTAGACGACCTGTGGACGACCTGTAGACGACCTGTGGACGACCTGTAGACGACCTGTAGACGACCTGCAGACGACCTGTAGACGACCTGTAGACGACCTGTAGACGACCTGTGGACGACCTGTAGACGACCTGACAGCGGCTCAGGATGACGGACAGCTGATCCACTGGGACTCGACTGTGTTAATGTGAACACATCTAGGAATCACCAGGAGACAAGATGATGGACACACAGATGTTTCAGGCAGAGAAACCAAAGAAGAAGAATTATTGAGATTGAAATCGGCAGAAGCCGTCTTTTTCTTCTTCTTTGGTTTCATTTGATGATCTGACATGAAGTCTTAACTTCCTCATTAACGCTGCATTTCATTCTGTCACCTGTTGGTGGCGTCATTTCCTCTTTGTGTCAAAGTGACTTTTAATCCAGTTTGAACTTTTTGAATCCTTTGAACTTTTCTGAATTCACAGGGTTACACAGCGCTGCACCTCGCCGCCATCCACGGCCACCGGCAGGTCGTCCACGCCCTCATCAACACCTTCAGTGAGTCAATACAACCACCTGTAGAGAGTCAATACATCCACCTGCAGTGAGTCAATACATCCACCTACAGTGAGTCAATACATCCACCTGTAGAGAGTCAATACATCCACCTACAGTGAGTCAATACATCCACCTGCAGTGAGTCAATACATCCACCTACAGTGAGTCAATACATCCACCTGCAGTGAGTCAATACATCCACCTGCAGTGAGTCAATACATCCACCTACAGTGAGTCAATACATCCACCTGCAGTGAGTCAATACATCCACCTGCAGTGAGTCAATACATCCACCTGTAGAGAGTCAATGCATCCACCTGCAGTGAGTCAATACATCCACCTACAGTGAGTCAATACATCCACCTGCAGTGAGTCAATACATCCACCTGCAGTGAGTCAATACATCCACCTACAGTGAGTCAATACATCCACCTGCAGTGAGTCAATACATCCACCTGCAGTGAGTCAATACATCCACCTGTAGAGAGTCAATACATCCACCTGCAGTGAGTCAATACATCCACCTGTAGAGAGTCAATACATCCACCTGCAGTGAGTCAATACATCCACCAGCAGAGAGTCAATACATCCACCTGTAGAGAGTCAATACATCCACCTACAGTGAGTCAATACATCCACCTGCAGTGAGTCAATACATCCACCTACAGTGAGTCAATACATCCACCTGCAGTGAGTCAATACATCCACCAGCAGTGAGTCAATACATCCACCAGCATTGAGTCAATACATCCACCTGCAATGAGTCAATACATCCACCTGCAGAGAGTCAATACATCCACCTGCAGTGAGTCAATACATCCACCTGCAATGAGTCAATACATCCACCTGCAGTTAGTCAATACATCCACCTGCAGAGAGTCAATACATCCACCTGCAGTGAGTCAATACATCCACCTGCAATGAGTCAATATATCCACCTGCAGTGAGTCAATACATCCACCAGCATTGAGTCAATACATCCACCTGCAATGAGTCAATACATCCACCTGCAGAGAGTCAATACATCCACCTGCAGTGAGTCAATACATCCACCAGCATTGAGTCAATACATCCACCTGCAATGAGTCAATACATCCACCTGCAGAGAGTCAATACATCCACCTGCAATGAGTCAATACATCCACCTGCAGAGAGTCAATACATCCACCTGCAGTGAGTCAATACATCCACCTGCAATGAGTCAATACATCCACCTGCAGAGAGTCAATACATCCACCTACAGTGAGTCAATACATCCACCTGCAGTGAGTCAATACATCCACCTACAGTGAGTCAATACATCCACCTACAGTGAGTCAATACATCCACCTGCAGTGAGTCAATACATCCACCTGCAGTGAGTCAATACATCCACCAGCATTGAGTCAATACATCCACCTACAGTGAGTCAATACATCCACCTACAGTGAGTCAATACAACCACCTGTAGAGAGTCAATACATCCACCTACAGTGAGTCAATACATCCACCTGCAGTGAGTCAATACAACCACCTGTAGAGAGTCAATACATCCACCTACAGTGAGTCAATACATCCACCTGCAGTGAGTCAATACATCCACCTACAGTGAGTCAATACATCCACCTGCAGAGAGTCAATACATCCACCTGCAGTGAGTCAATACAACCACCTGTAGAGAGTCAATACATCCACCTACAGTGAGTCAATACATCCACCTGCAGTGAGTCAATACATCCACCTACAGTGAGTCAATACATCCACCTGCAATGAGTCAATACATCCACCAGCAGTGAGTCAATACAACCACCAGCAGTGAGTCAATACATCCACCTGCAGAGAGTCAATACATCCACCTGCAGTGAGTCAATACATCCACCAGCAGTGAGTCAATACATCCACCAGCATTGAGTCAATACATCCACCTGCAATGAGTCAATACATCCACCAGCAGTGAGTCAATACAACCACCTGCAGTGAGTCAATACATCCACCTGCAATGAGTCAATACATCCACCAGCAGTGAGTCAATACATCCACCTGCAATGAGTCAATACATCCACCTGCAGTGAGTCAATACAACCACCTGCAGTGAGTCAATACATCCACCTACAGTGAGTCAATACATCCACCTGTAGAGAGTCAATACATCCACCTGCAATGAGTCAATACATCCACCTGCAGTGAGTCAATACAACCACCTGCAGTGAGTCAATACATCCACCTGCAATGAGTCAATACATCCACCTGCAGTGAGTCAATACAACCACCTGCAGTGAGTCAATACATCCACCTGCAGTGAGTCAATACAACCACCTGTAGAGAGTCAATACATCCACCTGCAGTGAGTCAATACAACCACCTGTAGAGAGTCAATACATCCACCTGCAGTGAGTCAATACATCCACCTGCAGTGAGTCAATACATCCACCTGCAGTGAGTCAATACATCCACCTGCAGTGAGTCAATACATCCACCTACAGTGAGTCAATACATCCACCTGTAGAGAGTCAATACATCCACCTGCAGTGAGTCAATACATCCACCTGTAGAGAGTCAATACATCCACCTGCAGTGAGTCAATACATCCACCTACAGTGAGTCAATACATCCACCTGCAGTGAGTCAATACATCCACCTGCAGTGAGTCAATACATCCACCTGCAGTGAGTCAATACATCCACCTGCAGTGAGTCAATACATCCACCTGCAGTGAGTCAATACATCCACCTGCAGTGAGTCAATACATCCACCTGTAGAGAGTCAATACATCCACCTACAGTGAGTCAATACATCCACCTACAGTGAGTCAATACATCCACCTACAGTGAGTCAATACATCCACCTACAGTGAGTCAATACATCCACCTACAGTGAGTCAATACATCCACCTGCAGTGAGTCAATACATCCACCTGCAGTGAGTCAATACATCCACCTACAGTGAGTCAATACATCCACCTGCAGTGAGTCAATACATCCACCTGCAGTGAGTCAATACATCCACCTGTAGAGAGTCAATGCATCCACCTGCAGTGAGTCAATACATCCACCTACAGTGAGTCAATACATCCACCTGCAGTGAGTCAATACATCCACCTGCAGTGAGTCAATACATCCACCTACAGTGAGTCAATACATCCACCTGCAGTGAGTCAATACATCCACCTGCAGTGAGTCAATACATCCACCTGTAGAGAGTCAATACATCCACCTGCAGTGAGTCAATACATCCACCTGTAGAGAGTCAATACATCCACCTGCAGTGAGTCAATACATCCACCAGCAGAGAGTCAATACATCCACCTGTAGAGAGTCAATACATCCACCTACAGTGAGTCAATACATCCACCTGCAGTGAGTCAATACATCCACCTACAGTGAGTCAATACATCCACCTGCAGTGAGTCAATACATCCACCAGCAGTGAGTCAATACATCCACCAGCATTGAGTCAATACATCCACCTGCAATGAGTCAATACATCCACCTGCAGAGAGTCAATACATCCACCTGCAGTGAGTCAATACATCCACCTGCAATGAGTCAATACATCCACCTGCAGTTAGTCAATACATCCACCTGCAGAGAGTCAATACATCCACCTGCAGTGAGTCAATACATCCACCTGCAATGAGTCAATATATCCACCTGCAGTGAGTCAATACATCCACCAGCATTGAGTCAATACATCCACCTGCAATGAGTCAATACATCCACCTGCAGAGAGTCAATACATCCACCTGCAGTGAGTCAATACATCCACCAGCATTGAGTCAATACATCCACCTGCAATGAGTCAATACATCCACCTGCAGTGAGTCAATACAACCACCTGCAGTGAGTCAATACATCCACCAGCAATGAGTCAATACATCCACCTACAGTGAGTCAATACATCCACCTGCAATGAGTCAATACATCCACCTGCAATGAGTCAATACATCCACCTGCAGTGAGTCAATACAACCACCTGCAGTGAGTCAATACAACCACCTGCAGTGAGTCAATACATCCACCTGCAATGAGTCAATACATCCACCTGCAGTGAGTCAATACAACCACCTGCAGTGAGTCAATACATCCACCTGCAGTGAGTCAATACAGTCGGGTCCGAGGATGTGCAGATTGATTATTTCTAATGAGTCCACACATGAGGACTCGTCTTCTGTTACATCATCAGACGTGACAAATGTTCAACAGGAGTTTTTCATGTGTCTTCAGTTGTATGTTTGTTTATAAAATATTTTCATCTCATTATAGATATAGCTAAAGCAGAGTTTCCTGAACCATTGTCTAATAAGTGACCAACAGCAGAACATGGAAACACGTTGTCTCTTCTGGTCGACAGATGCTAAAACCAGTGTCAGAGATTATCATGGGAAGACGGCTCTTCACTACTGGAGCGGCTGCAGAGACGTCTTCACCTCAGCAGAGGCTCCGGCAGGTGAGAGAAGAACCACCTGAAGTGACATCTATTTAACTTTTAGTTTGATCTTTTAGTTTGATCGATTGCCCTGCTAACATGGAGGAGGAGGGTTTATGCCCTTTACCTCACCCATTCCCTAGGAGGTGATGGATTCGAGACGGACCTCGTATGATGCTGAGTTTTAGAATGCCTCTGACCTGATGTGTTTCAGGTGGGAGGGGCCGGCGGACGCAGCGCTCCGCTCAGCCCTCGCTGCGGTTGACTCGTTCTCGGAGTCAGGGTCAGATCCACCTGGAGTTCGGGGCGGCGCCTCAGTCGTCCGTTCATGACACGTTGGACCTACATGTTTGAGTTTTCACTCCTGCTGGGAAATCTTCCTTTGATGAAACACAACGTTCAGTCCAATGAGATCAACACCGACGTTCTTCTTCTCTGATCCGCTGACGTCACACAGGGCCGATAACCTTCTTAATTGTGATTGGACGTACTGGATGAAACCTTCATAACAGTGTGTGTCCATGTCACTCAGAATTCAGAGAGGAACGTTTTGTTGATGCTCATACATCATCACAAAAACCTCTGCCGAGTTATTTATTGAGACAGCTTCTGATTACCCTCAATCAGCGCACCACAATAATCTCATCGTCTGAAACTTGTATCTTAGATCCCATTCCTACAACATGACTGAAAGAAATTCTGCCGCTAATAAAACATACTTTACTAAATATCCATCTCCCCTTCCTGTCTAAAATCATGAGAAGGATGTAGCCAATCAGCTGTGTGAGTTTCTACAGGAAATTAATATGTAGATTTTCAGTCAAGGTTTAGAGCCAATCACAGAACGGAGAGAGTCTCGGTTAAAGTTACCAATGACCTTCAGATCGAGGGTTTGTGTCTTGTCCGGTTAGATCGTAGTGCAGCATGTAACAGTTATTATGGGTTAGGGTTAGTAGAGACTAGAGCAGTTAACTGGCATCGCCAATGACGCCAAAAATTCCAGTTTAACCGCTCTAAACTGGTTTAAACACTATTTTTCAGATCGATTCCAATTTGTTCAAATTATTGATGACTCATCTGTGTGCACCAAAGGTAAACACGGTGATCCTCAGGGCTCTGTGCTCGGCAGCATTTCTTTCACCTTATATATGCTTCCACTAGAGCTGCTTCAGACCTGAACTCCTCAGTTCTCTGGAGGATCATGTGGGAGCAGAGTGACACTCAGATTCTCCTCCTCCCCCTGAGCTCCTGTATAAAGTCTCAATCCAGGAGATGTGAACACCTGTTGGAAATCGCATCATTACGATAAGTTGACATGAGATAAGATGTTCATTCATTGAGGAAATTAAAACCTGACAACACAGATCAAGGGGGAATTGTTAGAATACAAAACAACATTAGGTTTCCTAAAGGTTTACCCAGCAGAAAGCTGGTGGAGGACGTGGGGCCTGGACACCATCTGTGCTGCCGTATGAGAGGTAGTCAGGAACCCATCAGCAAATAACAGAACATGGACAAAGTCTCCAGAGACAGGTCAGCTGTCTGGCCAGCCCTGCAGGCTGCTCACTTTATTAGGAACAGCAAACCAACTCCTCCTTCATGGAGGTGTCACGGCTCGGATGCTTTAAAGAGAAGCTAGAAGTCCTTCTGTGTCCGCCACAGTACTCCACGGTACTCCACGGTACTCCACAGTCCTCCACAGAGACAATTCTGTATGTTTACTTAGTATTAAGAAATGTCTTGTGTTATCTGTTGTGCCTGTGCACTTTATATGTCTCACTGTGGGAGAGTGGGAAACGTTGTATCGATTCCTTGTATGTTCTGAACATGTGAAGAAATTGACAATAAAGCTACTTTAACTTTAACTTTAACACAGTCCTCCAAAGTACTCCACAATACTCCACAGTCCTTCACAGTACTCCACAATACTCCACAATATTCCACAGTACTCCAAAGTACTCCACAGTACTCCACAATATTCCACAGTACTCCACAGTACTCCACAGTATTCCACTAGTTCAAATGCACCAACTGGTTCAAACATTATAACGTTGGAGGTGAAGACTTCTTCTTCTTCTTCTTCTCTTGTTTAATTCTGTGTCTACTTCCTGTGATTGGTCCAAAAGTCCAAACTCTCCAACAAAGTACCAACCAACAGAACCTGGTTCAGTCTGATCCAGACCCAGAACTCCTCTTCTGCTCTGAGGAACCTTTCACTGATGTTCAGGACTGAACTGACGAGTCTGAAGCTCTGAATCAAACCAGGTGTGAACGAGTCCTTTGTGTGGACTGAAAGTGACTTTTATTCTTCTTCTGTGAAGATGAAGATTTTTCTGTCATTCTCCTTCATCTTTTAATAAAACATCAGGGTTTTCACTGTAAATAATTTTTTAACGTTTCTCGGTTTCCAATAAATGAATAAAGGATTTATTGTCCAAAGGTTCTTTGAAGCATCTGACTGAGCTCTAATTATGAGGAATGTCTGAACGTCTGCTTCAAAGCTACATCGTCTCATAAACATTTGTTTCTCTCTGACAACAATTATTCATTAGATGCTAATTTCCTTCGACAAGTTCCTCAGAAGGAGCAGGAATGAAGGGAGCACGTGTCGACGGTTTGATTCCCTCTGTGAGCACGTTCCGGTGTCAGGAGATCTGACGAGCCATTGATCACAAGGAGATGGTATGTTCCTGAGCGGGGGTCGGGCAGCATGTCTTCACCGAGCCGGAGAGGGTCAGCGTGTTCGTTTTGGAGCAGTCGCACAAACCACTGAGCTACACACACATTGATTCAGAGCAGACACTCACGCCACTGATCTGGTGAATCAAACAAACACAGACTCAACAGATCTGTGATTGAACAGCTGAACATGTAAGATGATGTCATAGCACACGTGAATCTGCTCGTTGTCTTTGTCTCACTGTGAAACTGATAAAACATCAGATATTCATAAAGGTTTTTTTATTGTTTCTCTTTTCAAAACACACTTTATTCTTTTTCATTATTTCACATCTATATGTCACTTTAAAATCTGAACTAAATGTATCTATTTTATTTATATAAATCCTCTTCTCCAGATGTTGATGCCTCCCGGTAAGCTTAGCTTAGCATAAACAATGGTAAATCTTAGCTTAGCATAAAGACTTGACATAGAGGGAAATATTCAACTTGAAGGCATAAAGATGGGAAACAGGTAAAGCAGCGATCTGAGTTTTGATAGATGATGGATAGATGAAGAAGAAGAAAGAGAAGCTGATGAAAACAGAAGAGGATCTTTTCTCATGCATAAGTTTAAAGATCAACTCTTCTTCCTCTTCTTCCTCTTCTTCCTCTTCTTCCTCTTCTTCCTCTTCTTCCTCTTCTTCCTCTTCTTCCTCTTCTTCTTCTTCTTCCTCCCCTTCTTCCTCTTCTTCCTCTTCTTCTTCCTCTTCTTCTTCCTCTTCTTCCTCTTCTTCCTCTTCTTCTTCCTCTTCTTCTCTCCGTCATGTGACTGCAGAGCGGCGGTCTGTCCGTCTGTTGATAAACTGTCCGATCCCAGATGTGATCATTCTGCCCTCAGGTTGGTGATGAGCTCGGGGGATCACTCCTCTCTGATCACATGTTGAGCTTCGGAATGAGACAAGCAGAAAATCATTATTTGGAGCTCAAACTGAAAATGAGTTTGGTGCCGAATCTCAGAAAAATCGTGTAGCCCTGTATAAAATCATTAGGATACAGTGCATAAAATGAATCTCAAAATAGCATAACAAATGTTGTATTAAAAGAGAAAGTTCATGATAATTAGATAAGTTCATATTATTAAAAATAGTAGTTAAAATAAGGTTAAATACGGGATAAAATGTAATAAATATAATATGTACAGTTAATAAGTTTAACTATTTACAGTTAAAAAAGTAAATAAATAAATAGATGTCTGGTTAAAAGGCTCTGAGATTGAGAAGACGAGAGATTTATTGATTTGAGTGCTTTTAATGTGAAATCTAGCTTTTTCTCAGTTGTGTGTCAGTCATTCAGTTTCTGCATTTCTCATTGGGTAGTAGCAAATTCACAGCCAGTCCATGTCATCCGTCTGGTATGGGGAGGGACATGAAGTGCAGGTTGTCATTTCATATAACTGATGTGCATTTATTTTATTTTGTTAATATTTTACTTCCTGAGAGAGGAGCTCACAACAATTTTATTTATTTCATATTGTTAATAAACACCTGTGAAGGTTTTGACTTTTAAAATACAGTTGTGGTGGTCTTTAATATTAATTAGAGGATTTTAAACAAAAGATAAGATTCGTTTCAAATATTCTTCTGAGATCATATTCATTTTTTGTGTTTACGAACTCAGGTTCACAATATCATCATCACAACTAAATATCAAAATCTCAAGAAGGAACTTTGAACAGAAACAAAAAGTGAGTTCACGACAGATGTGATGTTTAGTGGAGGAAGATGCGTCACTCTGTCTCTAACCTGTGAGAGCAGAGTTTGGATGACTGATGACTACAGGTGATCAGTTTATTTAAAAAATTAATAATTACACTGTGTCTTTAACATGTTGAATCATAATGTTGTTCCACCCAAACCATAAAATGTGAAACACAAACAGCTGATGTGATGATTACATAATTTGTGTACAGCAGGGAAACACAGAGCCACAGGACAAACAAACAAACAACAACAATATTTCTCCAGTTTCATTGTGTTTGCATATAATCTGGAGCTGTAATCTGAGAACAAGACGTTCTGGGCCCCCGGCATCCTCCCCTGACCCCTGACCCCTCAACCCTGACCCCTGAACTCTGACCCATCAACCCTGACCCCTGACGCCGGCCGAGGCCCCTCTTCGTGTTCGCTTCGTCACAGACGAGCGAGGAGGGAGGAGGGAGGAGCGAGGAGGGAAGAGGGAGGAGCCAGGACAGAGGAGTGAGGAAAGAGGAGCGAGGACAGAAGAGTGAGGAGTGAGGAGGGAGGAGGGAGGAGCGAGGAAAGAGGAGTGAGGAGGGAGGAGCGAGGAGGGAGGAGGGAGGAGGGAGGAGGGAGGAGGGAGGAGGGAGGAGCGAGGAGCGAGGAGCTTGGAGGGAGGAGGGAGGAGGGAGGAGGGAGGAGGGAGGAGGGAGGAGCGAGGAGCGAGGAGCTTGGAGGGAGGAGGGAGGAGGGAGGAGGGAGGAGCGAGGAAAGAGGAGCGAGGAGCGAGGACAGAAGAGTGAGGAGTGAAGAGGGAGGAGGGACGAGGGAGGAGCGAGGAAAGAGGAGTGAAGAGGGAGGAGGGAGGAGGGAGGAGCGAGGAAAGAGGAGTGAGGAGTGAAGAGGGAGGAGGGAGGAGCGAGGAAAGAGGAGCGAGGAGCGAGGAGCTTGGAGCGAGGACAGAAGAGTGAGGAAGGAGGAGCGAGGAAAGAGGAGCGAGGACAGAAGAGTGAGGATGGAGGAGGGAGGAGGGAGGAGTGAGGAGCAAGAGGAAAGGAGGGAGGAGCAAGGAGGGAAGAGGGAGGAGCCAGGAAAGAGGAGTGAGGAGGGAGGAGTGAGGAGCGTGGAGCGAGGACAGAAGAGTGAGGAGGGAGGAGAACCGTGGTTCTCAGCAAAGCTCAAGCGGCTTCGTCAAGCTAAAGAGGAGGCCTTCAGGAGTGGGGACAGGATCCTGTTCAGCCAGGCCAGGAACACACTGACTAAGGAGATCAGAGTGGCAAAGAGGAACTACTCTGAGAAGCTGACAAACTGGTTTTCAGCTAACGACCCTGCTTCAGTGTGGAGAGGCCTGCAGGACATCACTGACTACAGGAAAACCTCCCCCCGCCCCATGGAGAACCCTAAACTGGCTGAGGATCTGAATGTGTTCTACTGCAGGTTTGATCACCCCACATTAACACCTCTCACCCGCTCCAACCCGGTCTTCACACAACGATCAGCACCCCCTGTTATCACCTCCCCCCTCCTCCCTGACTGCCCACCAGCACTGAGGGTCCTTGAAGAGGATGTGTGCCAGCTCTTTCAGAGACAGAAGACAAGGAAGGCACCAGGCCCAGACGGTGTGTCCCCCTCCTGTCTGAAAGTCTGCGCAGATCAGCTGGCTCCAATCTTCACACGGATCTTCAACAGATCTCTGGAGCTGTGTGAAGTCCCCTCCTGCTTCAAACGCTCCACCATCGTCCCAGTCCCTAAGAAACACTGCATCACCGGACTGAATGACTACAGACCCGTCGCCCTGACGTCTGTGGTCATGAAGTCATTTGAAAGACTGGTGTTGACCCATCTGAAGGACATCACAGGCCCCCTGCTGGACCCCCTGCAGTTTGCCTACCGGGCTCACAGGTCAGTGGACGATGATGTCAACATGGGGCTGCACTTCATCCTGAAACACCTCGACTCCCCAGGGACCTACGCAAGGATGCTGTTCGTGGTCATCAGCTCGGCGTTCAACACCATCATCCCAGAAGTCCTCCTCACCAAACTCATCCAGCTCACTGTGCCTGCCTCCACCCGTCAGTGGATCAAAAACTTTCTGATAGACAGGAAGCAGCAGGTGAGGCTGGGTGAAATAACCTCCAGCACTGGTCAGTCAGCACTGGTGCACCTCAGGGATGCGTGCTCTCCCCACTGCTCTTCGACATTTCAGTCGTCTGCAAATTTGATAATGATGAGTCTGCATACAGGCGGGAGGTCGAACAGCTGGTCCTGTGGTGCGGTCGCAACAACCTAGAGCTGAACACGCTTAAAACCGTGGAGATGACAGTGGACTTCAGGAGGAGCCCCCCAGCACTGCACCCCCTCACCATACTAAACAATACTGTGTTGGCTGTGGAATCATTCAGGTTTCTGGGATCCACAATCTCCCGGAACCTGAAGTAGGAACCCAACATAAATACAGTCAGAAGGCCCAGCAGAGGTTGTACTTCCTGTGCCAGCTTAGGAAGCACAACCTGCCTCAGGAGCTGCTGATCCTCTTCTACACTGCAGTCATCGAGTCTGTTCTGTGCACATCCATAACTGTCTGGTTTGGATCGGCCACTGAATTGGATAAGAACAGACTCCAACGGACAGTCAGGTCTGCAGGAAAGATCATCGGTGCCAACCTGCCCACCATCCAGGACCTGTACACCTCCAGAGTCAGGAAACGGGCAGGAAAGATCCCTGCAGACCCCTCTCACCCTGGACACAACCTTTTCCAACTCCTCCCCTCTGGGAGGCGCTACAGATCTCTGTTCACCAAAACCACCAGACACAAAAACTGTTTCTTCCCCCTCGCCGTCTCACTACTGAACAGCCAAACCACTGTGGCACTGTGCAATAACTCTGGATCCTTATAATAACCACTGTATATATTAATTATAATATAAATTATATATAATATATATTATAATTATATTTAATTATGTTTACTTATTCACTCACACTGGATAATTGTAATATGCACACTTGCACTTCTTTTCTTAGACCGTCGCACTGTTCGGACTGTTTGTATTGTCTTGTTTTGTTATGTTTGTTTTTGTGATGTGTATTCTGTGTAAGCACCTGAGAGCCACTTTACCAAGTCAAATTCCCTGTTTGTGAAAACTTACTTGGCCAATAAAACTGATTCTGATTCTGATTCTGATTCTGAGGAGGGAGGAGGGAGGAGGGAAGAGCTAGGAGGGAGGAGCGAGGAGGGAGGAGCAAGGAGGGAAGAGGGAGAAGCAAGGAGCCAGGACAGAGGAGTGAGGAGGGAGGAGCAAGGAGGGAAGAGTGAGGAGTGAGGAGTGAGGAGTGAGGAGCGAGGAGCGAGGAGCGAGGAGGGAGGAGCTAGGAGGGAAGAGGGAGAAGCAAGGAGCCAGGACAGAGGAGTGAGGAGGGAGGAGCAAGGAGGGAAGAGTGAGGAGTGAGGAGTGAGGAGTGAGGAGCGAGGAGCGAGGAGCGAGGAGGGAGGAGCTAGGAGGGAAGAGCTAGGAGGGAGGAGCGAGGAGGGAAGAGGGAGGAGCGACGAGCTAGGAGGGTGGAGGGAGGAGGGAGGAGCGAGGAGGGAGGAGGGAGGAAAGAGGAGCGAGGAAAGAGGAGCGAGGACAGAGGAGCGAGGAAGGAGGAGCAAGTAGGTTGGAGGGAGGAGCGAGGAGGGAGGAGGGAGGAGGGAAGAGGTAGGAGGGAGGAGCGAGGAGGGAGGAGCAAGGAGGGAAGAGGGAGGAGTGAGGAGGGAGGAGTGAGGAGTGAGGAGTGAGGAGTGAGGAGTGAGGAGTGAGGAGCGAGGAGCGAGGAGCGAGGAGGGAGGAGCTAGGAGGGAAGAGCTAGGAGGGAAGAGCGAGGAGGGAAGAGGGAGGAGCGACGAGCTAGGAGGGTGGAGGGAGGAGCGAGGAGCGAGGAGGGAGGAGGGAGGAAAGAGGAGCGAGGACAGAGGAGCGAGGAAGGAGGAGCGAGTAGGTTGGAGGGAGGAGGGAGGAGGGAGGAGCGAGGAGGGAGGAGGGAGGAGGGAAGAGGTAGGAGGGAGGAGCGAGGAGGGAGGAGCAAGGAGGGAAGAGTGAGGAGTGAGGAGTGAGGAGTGAGGAGTGAGGAGTGAGGAGTGAGGAGTGAGGAGTGAGGAGCGAGGAGGGAGGAGGGAGGAGTGAGGAGGGAGGAGTGAGGAGTGAGGAGTGAGGAGTGAGGAGTGAGGAGTGAGGAGCGAGGAGGGAGGAGCTAGGAGGGAAGAGCGAGGAGGGAGGAGGGAGAAGCAAGGAGCCAGGACAGAGGAGTGAGGAGGGAGGAGCAAGGAGGGAAGAGTGAGGAGTGAGGAGGGAGGAGTGAGGAGTGAGGAGTGAGGAGTGAGGAGTGAGGAGCGAGGAGCGAGGAGCGAGGAGCGAGGAGCGAGGAGCGAGGAGGGAGGAGCTAGGAGGGAAGAGCTAGGAGGGAGGAGCGAGGAGGGAAGAGGGAGGAGCGATGAGCTAGGAGGGTGGAGGGAGGAGGGAGGAGCGAGGAGGGAGGAGGGAGTAGCGAGGAGCGAGGAAAGAGGAGCGAGGACAGAGGAGCGAGTAGGTTGGAGGGAGGAGCGAGGAGGGAGGAGGGAGGAGGGAGGAGGGAGGAGCGAGGAGCGAGGAGTGAGGAGCGTGGAGCGAGGACAGAAGAGTGAGGAGTGAGGAGGGAGGAGTGAGGAGCGAGGAGTTAGGAGCGAGGAGCGAGGAGCGAGGAGGGAGGAGCGAGGAGCGAGGAGCGAGGAGGGAGGAGCGAGGAGGGAGGAGCAAGGAGGGAAGAGGGACGAGCGAGGAGGGAGGAGGGAGGAGTGAGGAGTGAGGAGTGAGGAGTGAGGAGTGAGGAGTTAGGAGCGAGGAGCGAGGAGCGAGGAGGGAGGAGCTAGGAGGGAAGAGCTAGGAGGGAGGAGCGAGGAGGGAAGAGGGAGGAGCGACGAGCTAGGAGGGTGGAGGGAGGAGGGAGGAGCGAGGAGGGAGGAGGGAGGAGGGAGGAGCGAGGAGCGAGGACAGAGGAGCGAGGAGCGAGGAGGGAGGAGCGAGTAGGTTGGAGGGAGGAGCGAGGAGGGAGGAGGGAGGAGGGAGGACAGAAGAGTGAGGAGTGAGGAGGGAGGAGTGAGGAGCGAGGAGCGAGGAGTGAGGAACGTGGAGCGAGGACAGAAGAGTGAGGAGTGAGGAGGGAGGAGTGAGGAGCGAGAGGAAAGGAGGGAGGAGCAAGGAGGGAAGAGGGAGGAGTGAGGAGCGAGAGGAAAGAAGGGAGGAGCAAGGAGGGAAGACGGACGAGCGAGGAGCTAGGAGGAAGGAGGAAGGATGGAGGAGCGAGGAAGGAGGAGCGAGTAGGTTGGAGGGAGGAGGGAGGAGGGAGGAGGGAGGACAGAGGAGGGAGGACAGAGGAGGGAGGACAGAGGAGGGAGGAGGGAGGCGAGAGGCAGCTAATAACTCGACACAAACAATGGCTGACACCGGCCCCTGTGGAAGCCGAGGACACAAAGAGACGCTGCGCCTCAGATCCAGTTATCTTTGTTCTGTGGGAGAGAACAATAAGCTCGGGGGGGGGCTGCCACTCTCATCTTTGATACTGGGTTATTGTTCCTGAGCTTCAGCAGCCAGCGGCTCCACATCTAATGATGAAGAGTGGCCTGGAGAGGCAGAGGAAGATGAGTCTCCAGAGAGCCCTGGGAGCCCGCTGCCCTTTGGGACACATGTGTCTGTCTCCTGTCACCGGGACCCAGCAGAGACACAACAGTCATCACGTGGAGACATCATGTGTTATATGAGTTTACAGAACATGTTCCTCTTCAGGTGTGCAACAGGGGAGCAGCTCCAGTGCATGAGGCCCCTGCATGAGACCCCCTCTGGCCCCCCCTCAGTCAGGAGCGCCAGGCGTCTCTGTTTCAGCAGATCAGGATTCTAAATGTTTCCTGCACATTTTAGAGAGAAGAGGAAACATGTGCAAAAGAAAAGCTTTTATTTCCTGACAGATTAATTCAAATCAGCCTCAAGAGAAAGATCCTCTTTAAAGAGGCTTGGAGATGTAACATGTGACATGTGGCTCACCCACATCTCCACCATGACCACAGACAAATCCACACAGATTCTAAATCTTTCTCTTCAAATGACACAAATTATTTATTATTTATTTTTCATATCTATACAAACATAATCACGTGATGCTCATCAAAAACTCCGCTATATATCATCATCCTTTACATTTTTATCAAACATCAATAATTATTCACAGATATAATAGATTTCAGAAAAGAAACAATAAACAGGTAAAGAGCAAAAGGTTCACAGGATAACAAGATAAATCATTTTGTATTAAACTGCAGCAGGGGCGAGAGACACAGGGACAGAATAGAGAGAGAGAGGGAGCGCCTGATTAGACGGAGAGCAGCCGAGTGGAAAACTCATTAAACAATGTTTAAGCCTCTTAATCAAATCAATTACCAGAGTAACTGCTCGCTGATAGCTCTTATCACTGCTGCTCCAAAGCTTCTCACGGTTTAATTACCAGGAGAAAACCTGCGCTGGGATTGAACACAGAGAAAAAGTCCTGAGGATGTTTTTGTCTTACGGTCGGGGGGGAAACAAACGATGAGAGAAAACACGTCATTCTGTAAATTCATCTACATTTAGTTCACACGCATTTTAAATTTGTGCTTTTATTTCTGTGTTTGGTTTCCACCACTTCCTGCTACTGGTCACCAACCAGTCAAAACTTAACAATCACATCTTCTATAATACGCAAAACAGGTTCCTGTTCAAAACACAAGATCAGACACACAACTGATAAACTGAGGAAATACTGGAGAATGTCTGTGTGTGTGTGTGTGTGTGTGTCTGTCTGTCTGTGTCTGTCTGTCTGTGTCTGTCTGTCTGTGTGTCTGTGTGTGTGTGTGTGTGTTTCTGTCTGTCTGTCTGTGTCTGTCTGTCTGTGTGTGTGTGTGTGTGGGTCTGTGTGTGTCTGTGTCTGTCTGTCTGTGTGTGTGTGTGTGTGTGTCTGTCTGTGTGTGTGTGTGTCTGTCTGTCTCTGTCTGTCTGTGTCTGTCTGTCTGTGTGTGTGTGCGTTTTAGTGTGTTTGAATGAATTGGTGTTGATGGACTGTGGAACGGGTCCAGGTGATTAACCTAATGCAGATGTTTTGTGAACACACACACACACACACACAGCTTCGTGGCAGCTGTCCTGAGCTTTAATTGGAGCAGGGCAGATTAGAGGCTCATCAGATGGACCTCAGCCTCTCCACAGGTCACCAGTCTCTTGAGGACAGCTCCGGTGGAGAGGGTGTGAGGGTTGGAGCTGAGGAGTGATCCCAGTGCACGTGCACACGGCTGATCCGTGCACACGTACAGCTGCTGGACAAAAGGGAGGTTGACAGGTCAGAGACGCTGAGACACAGATTGTTGAATGAGGACTTCAGGTGAAGAGGGTTCGGGTCCCTGAAGAGGAAGTGATTGACATGTTCAGGCTGTTCCTGATTTTGGTGGTTTTGATAAACTTTTCCATGGAAACAGCGAGCTCCACCAATCAGAGACGTCGCTACTACACCTGAGGATTGTGGGTAGTGTAGTACTGCTTCTTGTACATCGTGAATAAAATATTACGGCCGATAATAAAAATCTCTATTCAGAAAATATTGGGTGTTTTCCTTAAGAAACCAAATGATCATTCTGTATTAACACATGTCCGAGCTGAACACATCGACTGGTTCCACCATCGTGCTGAGTCGGCCTCCTTCACTGAGGTGCTGCCAACAGGAGCCAATCACAGCTCTTTGATATGTCCTCAAACCTGTTCTTAAAACAAATGAACAATTGTCAATGATTAATTCTCTAAATGCGATAAAGACCGAAAATAATAAATCAGCCAGCCACACGGAATCTGAGTCGCTGCTGGGCTCTTGATATGATCTGAATAATTAGCGACAGCTGAATCAACCCTGAGGAGCAAACAGTTCCTCTTCATGCTTCGTTATTCACATGGAGCTGAAACACTGAGACGACACTGAGCAGAGACAAAGACACACAAAGACGAGTAAAAGACAAATGATGAAGGACACAGGAAATATTGAAGATGCTGATATTTGCTCTGCTCGGGTGAGTGACATGTGGCTCTGATAGAATAACATCAGTTTCATTTCAGTGTCAGAAATTCATGTTCCTCAGAGGACGAGCCCTGCTGACTGTCTCTGAGGTTTCTATGTCGTGTCTCCAACCTGTCTTCACCCAGAGGCATTATGGTTTCAGGTTGTCTGTCCTGAACGTAATATCTGCAGAACGCCTTGAGGGATTGTTTTCTCATTTGGCACAAACATTCACTTGGACTCAATGATGACCTGACTAGATCTCAGGGTTCAAAGGTCAAAGGTCACAGGGCCCTTTCAAGGTAGCCGACTAAGTCAGGTATTCCTGACGTCCAGGAACACCTGAGGAACATGTCAGGAACATGTCAGGAACACTTCAGTTACATGTCAGGAACATGTCAGGAACATGTGAGGTACATGTCAGGAACATTTCAGGTACATGTCAGGAACATATGAGGAACATGTCAGGAACATGTCAGGAACATGTCAGGAACATGTCAGGAACATTTCAGTTACATGTCAGGAACATATGAGGAACATGACAGGAACATGTCAGGAACATTTCAGTTACATGTCAGGAACATGTGAGGAACATGTCAGGAACATGTGAGGAACATGAAAGGAACATGTCAGGAACGTGTCAGGAACATGTCAGGAACATTTCAGTTACATGTCAGGAACATATGAGGAACATGACAGGAACATATCAGGAACGTGTCAGGAACATGTCAGGAACATTTCAGTTACATGTCAGGAACATGTGAGGAACATGACAGGAACATGTCAGGAACGTGTCAGGAACATGTCAGGAACATTTCAGTTACATGTCAGGAACATATGAGGAACATGACAGGAACATGTCAGGAACCTGTCAGGAACATGTCAGGAACATTTCAGTTACATGTCAGGAACATGTGAGGAACATGACAGGAACATGTCAGGAACATTTCAGTTACATGTCAGGAACATGTGAGAAACGTGTCAGGTACATGTCAGGAACCTTTCAGTTATATGTCAGGAACATGTCAGGAACATGTCAGGAACATGTCAGGAACACTTCAGTTACATGTCAGGAACATGTCAGGAACATGTGAGGTACATGTCAGGAACATTTCAGGTACATGTCAGGAACATATGAGGAACATGTCAGGAACATGTCAGGAACATGTCAGGAACATGTCAGGAACATTTCAGTTACATGTCAGGAACATATGAGGAACATGACAGGAACATGTCAGGAACATTTCAGTTACATGTCAGGAACATGTGAGGAACATGTCAGGAACATGTGAGGAACATGAAAGGAACATGTCAGGAACGTGTCAGGAACATGTCAGGAACATTTCAGTTACATGTCAGGAACATATAAGGAACATGACAGGAACATATCAGGAACGTGTCAGGAACATGTCAGGAACATTTCAGTTACATGTCAGGAACATGTGAGGAACATGACAGGAACATGTCAGGAACGTGTCAGGAACATGTCAGGAACATTTCAGTTACATGTCAGGAACATATGAGGAACATGACAGGAACATGTCAGGAACCTGTCAGGAACATGTCAGGAACATTTCAGTTACATGTCAGGAACATGTGAGGAACATGACAGGAACATGTCAGGAACATTTCAGTTACATGTCAGGAACATGTGAGAAACGTGTCAGGTACATGTCAGGAACCTTTCAGTTATATGTCAGGAACATGTCAGGAACGTGTCAGGAACATGTCAGGAACATTTCAGTTACATGTCAGGAACATGTGAGGAACATGACAGGAACATGTCAGGAACGTGTCAGGAACATGTCAGGAACATTTCAGTTACATGTCAGGAACATATGAGGAACATGACAGGAACATGTCAGGAACGTGTCAGGAACATGTCAGGAACATTTCAGTTACATGTCAGGAACATATGAGGAACATGACAGGAACATGTCAGGAACGTGTCAGGAACATGTCAGGAACATTTCAGTTACATGTCAGGAACATGTGAGGAACGTGTCAGGTACATGTCAGGAACCTTTCAGTTATATGTCAGGTACATGTCAGGAACATATGAGGTACATGTGAGGAACATGTGAGGAACATGTCAGGAACATATGAGGACACACTTGAAATAAACCATTATTAGAATCCAGCTGTCAAACTTCTCAGCAGATAATTACAGACGTGTGTTATTCAGTGTTTTTACTGAAACTCACTCTTCTGCTGATGTCATGCAGCTGATGGGACACGTCAGAGTCTTCAGAAGCTTTGACAGGCGGAGGCTCAGTAAATAAAAAACGTCTGAGTGAAGCTGTGCACTTTAACAACCTTCTCAACACTGAAGACAATTCAGCAGGGAGCTTTTATGAATCACCTCCATTTTGAAGTGTTTTCTTCTTTAGTGACATCCTCCTCTCCTTCACGACAGCTGCTCGGGCCCCAGGAGACTCAGATTAAACATGGCTTTAGTTCGTTTGAGGAGTTTGACTGTGCACTCACAAGACGATTATAGTTAAGAACAAAGTCACCCGCTGACTTGAAACAGAAGATAGACTTCCTGGTAACTCGTGGAAATGATGAAATGTCTGCCATCTTTTTTTGGGTGGAATGAAGACGTGATTTATTTCACACCATCGAAAGGTTTCTCTCTTCCAGCTCCTTTGAGATGTGAAAGATTAAAATCTCACTTGACTTCCACTGACTGGTTCACACACGGCCTCCTGTCTTCACAGGCGTGATGAGGAGCACATGATCCTTCAGACCAATCAGCTGCTCCGCTTACATCACTGTCTGAAGCACTCACTGACCCCGACTCACAAAGCTCATCTGCAAAAACATCAACAACATCTGCACAGGTCATTGTCATAGGATTACAACAACAACAACAACAACAACAACAACATTTTATATGTTTAGCTCAAAATGTCTGTTTATATCCTCACATGATTCAGATGTTTTTTAAAGATAAGAAGAATCATCAGAGACAAGCCTGAGAGCCATCTGTCCTATCGTCTGTCCCCTGACCCTGTCCTCCTGCCTGTCCTCTCATCCTCTAGTCTGTCCCCTGATCCTGTCCTCTCATCTGTCCCCTGACCCTGTCCTCTGGTCTGTCCCCTGACCCTGTCCTCTGGTCTGTCCCCTGACCCTGTCCTCTGATCTGTCCCCTGACCCTGTCCTCTGGTCTGTCCCCTGACCAGGTCCTCTCATCTGTCCCCTAACCCTGTTCTCCTGCCTGTCCTCTAGTCTGTCCCCTGACCCTGTCCTCTGGTCTGTCCCCTCACCCTGTCCTCCTGCCTGTCCTCTCATCCTCTCATCTGTCCCCTGACCCTGTCCTATCGTCTGTCCCCTGACCCTGTCCTCTCATCCTCTAGTCTGTCCCCTGACCCTGTCCTCTGGTCTGTCCTCTCATCTGTCCCCTGACCCTGTCCTCTAGTCTGTCCCCTCACCCTGTCCTCCTGCCTGTCCTCTCATCTGTCCCCTGACCCTGTCCTCTGGTCTGTCCACTGACCCTGTCCTATCGTCTGGTCTGTCCTCTTGTCTGTCCCCTGACCCTGTCCTATCGTCTGTCCCCTGACCCTGTCCTCTCATCTGTCCCCTGACCCTGACCTATCGTCTGTCCCCTGACCCTGTCCTCTGGTCTGTCCCCTCACCCTGTCCTCTCGTCTGTCCCCTGACCCTGTCCTCTGGTCTGTCGCCTGACCCTGTCCTCTCATCTGTCCCCTGACCCTGTCCTCTCGTCTGTCCCCTGACCCTGTCCTCTGGTTCGTCCCCTGACCCTGTCATCTGGTCTGTCCCCTGACCCTGTCCTCCTGCCTGTCCTCTCATCTGTCCCCTGACCGTCCTCTCATCTGTCCCCTCACCCTGTCCTCCTGCCTGTCCTCTAGTCTGTCCCCTTACCCTGTCCTCTCATCTGTCCCCTGACCCTGTCCTCTGGTTCGTCCCCTGACCCTGTCCTCTCGTCTGTCCCCTGACCCTGTCCTCTGGTGTGTCCCCTGACCCTGTCCTCTCATCTGTCCCCTGACCCTGTCCTCTCGTCTGTCCCCTTACCCTGTCCTCTGGTCTGTCCCCTCACCCTGTCCTCCTGCCTGTCCCCTTACCCTGTCCTCTCATCTGTCCCCTGACCCTGTCCTCTGGTTCGTCCCCTGACCCTGTCATCTGGTCTGTCCCCTGACCCTGTCCTCCTGCCTGTCCTCTCATCTGTCCCCTGACCGTCCTCTCATCTGTCCCCTCACCCTGTCCTCCTGCCTGTCCTCTCATCCTCTCATCTGTCCCCTGACCCTGTCCTATCGTCTGTCCCCTGACCATGTCCTCTTGTCTGTCCCCTGACCCTGTCCTATCGTCTGTCCCCTGACCCTGTCCTCTCATCTGTCCCCTGACCCTGTCCTATCGTCTGTCCCCTGACCCTGTCCTCTGGTCTGTCCCCTTGTCTGTCCCCTGACCCTGTCCTCTGGTCTGTCCCCTGACCCTGTCCTCTCATCTGTCCCCTGACCCTGTCCTCTCGTCTGTCCCCTGACCCTGTCCTCTGGTCTGTCCCCTCACCCTGTCCTCCTGCCTGTCCTCTAGTCTGTCCCCTTACCCTGTCCTCTCATCTGTCCCCTGACCCTGTCATCTGGTCTGTCCCCTCACCCGACCTCCTGCCTGTCCTCTCATCCTCTCATCTGTCCCCTGACCCTGTCCTCCTGCCTGTCCTCTCATCTGTCCCCTGACCGTCCTCTCATCTGTCCCCTCACCCTGTCCCCTGACCCTGTCCTCTCATCTGTCCCCTGACCCTGTCCTCTGGTCTGTCCCCTGACCCTGTCCTCTGGTCTGTCCCCTCACCCTGTCCTCTGGTCTGTCCCCTGACCCTGTCCTCTGGTCTGTCCCCTGACCCTGTCCTCTGGTCTGTCCCCTCACCCTGTCCTCTGGTCTGTCCTCTGGTCTGTCCCCTGACCCTGTCCTCCTGCCTGTCCTATCATCTGTCCCCTGACCGTCCTCTCATCTGTCCCCTCACCCTGTCCTCCTGCCTGTCCTCTAGTCTGTCCCCTTACCCTGTTCTCTCATCTGTCCCCTGACCCTGTCCTCTGGTTCGTCCCCTGACCCTGTCCTCTCGTCTGTCCCCTGACCCTGTCCTCTGGTGTGTCCCCTGACCCTGTCCTCTCATCTGTCCCCTGACCCTGTCCTCTCGTCTGTCCCCTTACCCTGTCCTCTGGTCTGTCCCCTCACCCTGTCCTCCTGCCTGTCCCCTTACCCTGTCCTCTAATCTGTCCCCTGACCCTGTCCTCTGGTTCGTCCCCTGACCCTGTCATCTGGTCTGTCCCCTGACCCTGTCCTCCTGCCTGTCCTCTCATCTGTCCCCTGACCGTCCTCTCATCTGTCCCCTCACCCTGTCCTCCTGCCTGTCCTCTCATCCTCTCATCTGTCCCCTGACCCTGTCCTATCGTCTGTCCCCAGACCATGTCCTCTTGTCTGTCCCCTGACCCTGTCCTATCGTCTGTCCCCTGACCCTGTCCTCTCATCTGTCCCCTGACCCTGTCCTATCGTCTGTCCCCTGACCCTGTCCTCTGGTCTGTCCCCTTGTCTGTCCCCTGACCCTGTCCTCTGGTCTGTCCCCTGACCCTGTCCTCTCATCTGTCCCCTGACCCTGTCCTCTCGTCTGTCCCCTGACCCTGTCCTCTGGTCTGTCCCCTCACCCTGTCCTCCTGCCTGTCCTCTAGTCTGTCCCCTTACCCTGTCCTCTCATCTGTCCCCTGACCCTGTCATCTGGTCTGTCCCCTCACCCGACCTCCTGCCTGTCCTCTCATCCTCTCATCTGTCCCCTGACCCTGTCCTCCTGCCTGTCCTCTCATCTGTCCCCTGACCCTGTCCTCTGGTCTGTCCCCTGACCCTGTCCTCTGGTCTGTCCCCTCACCCTGTCCTCTGGTCTGTCCCCTGACCCTGTCCTCTGGTCTGTCCCCTCACCCTGTCCTCTGGTCTGTCCTCTGGTCTGTCCCCTGACCCTGTCCTCTCATCTGTCCCCTGACCCTGTCCTCTGGTCTGTCCCCTGACCCTGTCCTATCGTCTGTCCCCTGACCCTGTCCTCTGGTCTGTCCCCTCGTCTGTCCCCTGACCCTGTCCTCTGGTCTGTCCCCTGACCCTGTCCTCTCATCTGTCCCCTGACCCTGTCCTCTGGTCTGTCCCCTCACCCTGTCCTCTGGTCTGTCCTCTGGTCTGTCCCCTGACCCTGTCCTCTGGTCTGTCCCCTCGTCTGTCCCCTGACCCTGTCCTCTGGTCTGTCCCCTGACCCTGTCCTCTGGTCTGTCCCCTCGTCTGTCCCCTGACCCTGTCCTCTGGTCTGTCCCCTGACCCTGTCCTCTCATCTGTCCCCTGACCCTGTCCTCTGGTCTGTCCCCTGACCCTGTCCTCTCATCTGTCCCCTGACCCTGTCCTCTGGTCTGTCCCCTGACCCTGTCCTCTGGTCTGTCCCCTCACCCTGTCCTCTGGTCTGTCCCCTGACCCTGTCCTCTGGTCTGTCCCCTGACCCTGTCCTCTGGTCTGTCCCCTCACCCTGTCCTCTGGTCTGTCCTCTGGTCTGTCCCCTGACCCTGTCCTCTCATCTGTCCCCTGACCCTGTCCTCTGGTCTGTCCCCTGACCCTGTCCTATCGTCTGTCCCCTGACCTGTCCTCTGGTCTGTCCCCTCGTCTGTCCCCTGACCCTGTCCTCTGGTCTGTCCCCTGACCCTGTCCTCTCATCTGTCCCCTCACCCTGTCCTCTGGTCTGTCCTCTGGTCTGTCCCCTGACCCTGTCCTCTGGTCTGTCCCCTCACCCTGTCCTCTGGTCTGTCCTCTGGTCTGTCCCCTGACCCTGTCCTCTGGTCTGTCCCCTCGTCTGTCCCCTGACCCTGTCCTCTGGTCTGTCCCCTGACCCTGTCCTCTGGTCTGTCCCCTCGTCTGTCCCCTGACCCTGTCCTCTGGTCTGTCCCCTGACCCTGTCCTCTCATCTGTCCCCTGACCCTGTCCTCTGGTCTGTCCCCTGACCCTGTCCTCTGGTCTGTCCCCTCACCCTGTCCTCTGGTCTGTCCTCTGGTCTGTCCCCTGACCCTGTCCTCTCATCTGTCCCCTGACCCTGTCCTCTGGTCTGTCCCCTGACCCTGTCCTATCGTCTGTCCCCTGACCCTGTCCTCTGGTCTGTCGCCTCGTCTGTCCCCTGACCCTGTCCTCTGGTCTGTCCCCTGACCCTGTCCTCTCATCTGTCCCCTGACCCTGTCCTCTGGTCTGTCCCCTCACCCTGTCCTCTGGTCTGTCCTCTGGTCTGTCCCCTGACCCTGTCCTCTGGTCTGTCCCCTCGTCTGTCCCCTGACCCTGTCCTCTGGTCTGTCCCCTCGTCTGTCCCATGACCCTGTCCTCTGGTCTGTCCCCTGACCCTGTCCTCTCATCTGTCCCCTGACCCTGTCCTCTGGTCTGTCCCCTGACCCTGTCCTCTCATCTGTCCCCTGACCCTGTCCTCTGGTCTGTCCCCTGACCCTGTCCTCTGGTCTGTCCCCTCACCCTGTCCTCTGGTCTGTCCCCTGACCCTGTCCTCTGGTCTGTCCCCTGACCCTGTCCTCTGGTCTGTCCCCTCACCCTGTCCTCTGGTCTGTCCTCTGGTCTGTCCCCTGACCCTGTCCTCTCATCTGTCCCCTGACCCTGTCCTCTGGTCTGTCCCCTGACCCTGTCCTATCGTCTGTCCCCTGACCCTGTCCTCTGGTCTGTCCCCTCGTCTGTCCCCTGACCCTGTCCTCTGGTCTGTCCCCTGACCCTGTCCTCTCATCTGTCCCCTGACCCTGTCCTCTGGTCTGTCCCCTCACCCTGTCCTCTGGTGTGTCCTCTGGTCTGTCCCCTCACCCTGTCCTCTGGTGTGTCCTCTGGTCTGTCCCCTGACCCTGTCCTCTGGTCTGTCCCCTGACCCTGTCCTCTGGTCTGTCCCCTCACCCTGTCCTCTGGTGTGTCCTCTGGTCTGTCCCCTCACCCTGTCCTCCTGTCAGCACTGTGAGCACGATGCTTGAAGGCGAGGGACCTTCAGTGGTTCACTGCGTTCTGTGATGCATTGTGGGAAACACGGAGTCCACTGTAGGATTTCACTGAGTGAGCAGCTGAACTCACATCAGGATAGTGATGGAGCTCAGAACCTGTTTTCATAGAGTTGACTTTAAGAAGCTGTTTCAATTAGTTTTCTCCACTGATTCAAATTCAATATCAGCTGGAATATTAAATCAAAGTTAAAATATCTGTAGAAAAGTTTTGCTTGATGAGATTATTTTTCTCTTCAGACAGATAAAGAGAGTCAGTGAGAAGCTGTCTTCCAACAGAGGACGAGGATCTGAGGTTTGAAGACAGTGGAACTCGTCTCCTCCGTGGAACTGGGTCACGTCTGAATCACTTCAAGAGACAGAGGGAAAACTCAGGTTTCACATGTTCACATGTCACAGTAAGAAAAACTGGATATTTGTTCAGACGTGATTTCAAACAGAACCTGGAAGTGTGACGGTAACGCATGATGTGATCTGATGGCTTTGATCATAGATATATATAAAGGCTAGATGTCTCGTCCGCACATGGCGGCCATCTTGCCAGGGGTTGCTCGCCCACCCATAACATTGTGTTGGTAGTGGAACATGCACTTTTTAATTAACTATAACTTACTCAATTTTCAACCGATTTTTAAACGGTTTGGTTTGTTATAAACCTCAGAGATGTAGTTATGACACTTCATAGTTATGAATAATTATCTTTTGTTCTAAAAAATAGTATTATGTTCTAAAAATAGGTACAAGATTTCCCTTTACAAATATACATCAAGAAATGCTGCATGTTGAAATCCCCACCCTTTACAAAGATGTTTACTTATGAATAATTATAACCATGGCTTTTCATATGAAAATAACATTAAACAAACAGATAGGTGCAATAAATACACACATGCACAAGGTATTTATGTCAAATCAATATATAGGCTACTAAAACTCAACATACAGAATGGCAACATGAGATATATGTATACTTTTATAATAGGAATATTACTAATATAATAAAATAATTTGAATTATTACATGTTTAGTTTAAACAAGTAATAATTAAAATGTTGTATTATATATGTAATATTCTTTTTATAAAAGTGACATTTATTTGCAGGAAAAAAAGGTGTTAGATTTCCATTTACAAATATACATATATATAAATCCCCCCCCTTAGAGGGAACTAGACTACTGTGGAGGTATACACATGGAGGACAGACATAAAAAATGAAATCAATAAAAATCTATAATACTTATTAACCTCTTAAGAGTCGGATGAGATTCGCCTAAAACGCTGATATGATATGATAATGTTTGAATGTTGACCCTATTTTCTCTCCTCAAGGCACGACTCTCTTCTCCTCACTCTCGCTGAGGCTTCTTCAAGTTTGGCCTTTATAGCCTTAGGGCAGGGGTCGGCAACCTTTACTATCGAAAGAGCCATTTCGCCCCCTCTTCCCCCAAATTAAATGTGTCTGGAGCCGCAAAACATATTTGATAACACAGGTTATAAAGTTATATATATATATAGTTATACAATATATATAAAAACTATAGTTTGTTGCATTTATTAAATTATAGAACGACAATAAAAAAACTGTTGACATTTAACTGCTATTTTAACCTGTTAAAAAAAGGAAAACACCAAACTCTTATGAAGAGGAGAACAAAATGTGTAGGCCTATTTTGAAATAAATGAAATACAGAAATATGTTTTTTTTACTCATCTCCAGCCTGATACTTTTCAGCAGATGCTGTGTGCTCGCTCTGGAAATATCTTTCAACATTACATTTCTTATTGTTTGCTAATTCCTCGCCACATATCAAGCATACAGGTAAACCTGCATCGTTGGCTGTGAAGCAAATTAATCTGTCCACGCAGAATTAAACTCTATTTTCCTCCCAGATTTTTCTTCTCTGGGTTTTATCCCTGGTTAGTTTACCGAGGCCGGGGGTCGGACACTATAGATAAGCGACCTGCAGGAAAGAGCGCCGGGATGTAACAGGATGTGACGCATATTTTAGTTGATGAAATATTAAAACAAGTGAGAGCAGGTCAGACTGGAGGCGGACAGAGAAACTGAAGCTCGGTACAAACCAACTGCAGCTTCTGCTCTGATCAAGAAGCTGCAGCGCGGATCTGTGATCAGCTGTGAACAGAGGAACTCTGTGTTTTCACTGTTTCCTGTTAAGAAGCAGTGAGTCACTGAGCGGCACGTGAACGAGCTCTGATCTCACTGAGTCTCTGAGCGAGTGAGCGGGGCGGAGCCCCGGGGCCTGTTTGTGTGTCTGCTATCTGGGAGCACACACCCACACATTCACCCGCTCCTGGTATTTCATGACGGCCTGATACGATGTTGATTTAGAAAATGTAAGTGAACGTGACGTTCACACACGTTCATCAAATGAAAACTGATTCGTTAAGTTCACCGTTCGCAAAAAATATGCGCAACATGCAGAGCACTGCACAGGAGCCACCGCAGCGGGGCTGAAGAGCCGCAGGTTGCCGACCGCTGCCTTAGGGGAAGCAGGTAATGCATATAAGTGGTCAGCGGCCCGGCTCCCTGTTGTTTTGGCAAAATACACAAATATACAAATCTATAAATTATAGTAATACGGAAATTAATAACTTACTTTTTCAACAATTCAATCTTCACTTTTCAATTCTGTGAGCCTGAATAAATGTTTAGGTTCTCAAATTCTCCAATAGAAAACACAACAGCATGTATAGGCTCCTCCAATTATAAAGCAAAAAATGTTTTGTGGCTCTAGACAAAAATGTAAAGGTTGTCTACCCCTGGGTGTAGTTTTAATGTTCATGTATGTTAATTCATTCCAGTGTATGAGTGACAGAGAAAGTGAGATAGCCAGTGGTTTTCAAACTTTTTACACTGAGTACCACCTCAAATAATATTGGGCTCTTAGACTACTTACACCATCATAGACCTTTCTGGGTATCACCAAAATAAGATTAAGATTAAGATTAAGATATGTTTTTTTATACCAAACACATGCACAGACATGCACAACACACTCATGCAGGTAGGGAAATGTAACGTCTGCTTTTGACCCATCTGGTGCAGGACACACAGAGCAGTGAGCGACCATGTACGGCGCACGGGGAGCAGATGTTGGGGGAGTAAGGTGCCTTGCTCAGGGGCACTAGACAGGGTAGGGAGACTCTTGGATTTTTGGACAGATCAATCCAGGTTCGTCTTTTGTTGTCTCTCCGTGGAGTCGAACCAGAGACCTTCTCTGCCCATAGTCCAAGTTTCTGCCACTAGACCACCGCCTCTCTGGGTAACAGCCATATGATGCTCTCATTAGTTTGTGACATTCCACAGGCAAATACTCACAACATCAGGCATCAAGTCCATTGGCAGGTTGTCATCCGCCCTTCTAGAAGTGGTTGTGGTTCTTGTTGCTACCGACTCAAATAAACAGTAAAGAAGTTTTGAAGGTCTAAAATGTGCTGTAATAAACAACACATTATATAACTTGCAGAAACAAAAACTAAAATGTGTACCCTTTGAAGATGAGCTGGAAAGTTGAAAATGGTTGGCACAACACCATCCTTAAGCCGGACAGTCTGCCCCGTCCTGTCAGAGTCCTCTCTCCTGAAGTGCTCACTGCAGAGCAGCGTCCGTCAGAGGCAGCCTCCCACGTCCTCCTCCTCTCTCCGGTTTTGGGAAACCTTAAAAAAGTGAGAAATGTATCCAGATATATAAATTATTGTCAACATTTTCAATCCGTATTTTCCTTTACATTAAGGGTAAGGAAACAAATACACACCTAAATGATCATATATTTGGGGTTATCGTATGTATATGTGTGTATGTATGCATGCATGTATGTACATTAAGAATAAGATAACCAAAAAGGTGTCCAAAAGAAACATTCAGTGATTGTGTAAACAAACATATTCTAAAAAGCCTTGTGTCAACAACAATCTAGCAATACTATTATTTCTTAGCCCCGCTGTTCCTGGGCATACTTCCACTGAGTAACTAACGATTATCCTAAAAATAAATCATAATATTGTGATATCCTACAGGTGAGAGGTGATCCCACGGTCTCTATTGGAGCATCCGCAGGCTGCACAAAAGGCTGGCATCTTCACCGGCAATCAAGTCAGCAATTTCCTGTAGAAATCATAATGTAAGATCGGAAATAATGTGAAACTTCAGTTAAATCATGTACAACTTCAGGAATATTGAAAAGTAAGAACAATTCTGCTTCTCCCGTAGATGTAAAATTACTCGGTACTAGCCTAGCCTAGCCGTGATACACAACTAAGCTGCACGATTAAATCATTTTTCGAAGAGAAAAGCTACGATTTCAACATGTTCAAGCATCCAGAAGTCTAGCCACGTTAATAACGTTTGTAAGAAACCAAACCATTTGTAAATCCGTCAAGATTTCAGTGAGATAAGAGTGTTTGTGCAGATCACTGACCCTCCTCAGGTACCACAGATCCTTCCTGAAAGCTTCCCCCTGGCAAGATGGCCGCCTCTGATGACATTCTAGACTCCGCCCAATGCATCTAGCCTTTATATATATCTATGGCTTTGATGGGAGTGAATACTATTACAAGTACTAACAGTTATACTACTACTACTAATAATGATAAAATAAGCTAATTATTACTGTGTGGTTTAAATCCAAAGCAACAAAGAAGTACTAACAGTGGGACTCCACACATCCACCTGGTTCTGCAGAACCTCCAGGAACAGTGCGGCCCACGAGTCCACTGGTCCATGAGTCCACTGGTCCACTAGACCACTGGTCCATGAGTCCACTGGTCCACTAGACCACTGGTCCATGAGTCCACTGGTCCATGAGTCCACTGGTCCACTAGACTACTGGTCCATGAGTCCACTGGTCCACTAGACCACTGGTCCATGAGTCAACTGGTCCAAGAGTCCACTGGTCCACTAGACCACTGGTCCATGAGTCCACTGGTCCATGAGTCCACTGGTCCACTAGACTACTGCATCCTGACTGAGCTCATCAGACTTGACTGAGTCTGTCCTAGTGGTTTCCTCTGGATGTACAACACACACACAAACAGACACACACACTTCTCAGTCGTGGGAACCAGGTGCCACCTAGTGTCCCATGTGGGACTCACAGCCTCTCATCTCGTCCTGGAGTCCTGTGAGACGCTGCATCCAGAGAACTTCAGTGAATGAGATCAGAGAGTTTCAGAAGCTGATGAACAACCTGGTGTTTGAACTGAGGTCACCACAGTGTGTATTTATATCTCTGTGAGGACACTTTTAAATGGAGACCTTATAGAGGGAGGACGTTTCGGCCTGTCCTCACTTATTCAAAGAGCTGTTTGAGGTTTAAGACCTGCTTTTGGTATTAGAACCCCCCCCACACACACGCTGGTCTCGTGGTGTGTCAGGCATCATGACTCCCTGACAGCCGCCGGACCTCACCACGTCCTCCTGGCTCGTCTTGGCCCTAAGAGACGTGGAGGAGGGGTCAAAGGTCACGGCTGGGAGGAGCAGCAGTGATGGGAGCCGGTCCCGGCACAGCGGTCGGCGTGCAGGAGCCATGAGGCTGACATGTGGACTGACATGTGGACTGACATGTGGACTGACATGTGGACTGACATGTGGACTGAACTCATTCTGTCTCAGCTCGGGATATGATTAGATCCATTGACGATGGCCTGTCAGACATGCAGCAGGGACACGTCTCACCACGTCCCTCATGTCAACTGGCCTAAAGTCTGGACCCTGGTTCTGTAGAACATGGAGCTGATGTTCCCAGGAGAGGAACCACTCACTCACAGCAACAGTACCCCATGAAAAAATACTAAATAATAATCATGTTAAGATGAATTCAATCCAGAAGAAATTACATTCTCCTTCAGTCTCTCACCAACTGATCACATGACACAGTCCAGGATTGTTCATAGATCACGTTGAAACCAACATCAGAACCAACATCAGAACCAATCAAACATGGTACAGTTAAGATGGACTCCAGGTCTTTACAGTGGATGGAAGTGGTTCCATGGCCTGAGTGGTTCTGACATGAAGACGCAAACTCGTCCACAGATTAGATGGAGCCGCTCTAGAGGCCAGGTATCCTCAGGACGTCCAGAACCATGAGTTGGGTCGACCTCGGACGTCCAGAACCATGAGGTGGGTCGACCTCAGGACATTCAGAACCATGAGGCGGGTCGACCTCAGGACGTTCAGAACCATGAGGCGGGTCGACCTCAGGACGTTCAGAACCATGAGGCGGGTCGACCTCAGGACGTTCAGAACCATGAGGCGGGTCGACCTCAGGATGTTCAGAACCATGAGGCGGGTCGACCTCAGGTCGTTCACTACCATGAGGTGGGTCGACCTCGGACGTTCAGAACCATGAGTTGGGGCGGGTCGACCTCAGGACGAAGGTGCAGCCGTTCAGGTATCTGAGGCCAATGAAGAACAACAGAACAGATCCTTACATCAGGAAGAACATCTACATGAGAACAACTACACAACTCAACTACACAACTCAGAACCAGCCCTGACAGAAGCAGAACAGGAGAGAGAGAACACTGCTGGTGAGATGTGACTTGAGACTCTAAATGGATCCCAGCTGCCACAAACCTCACAGACGAAGAAGAAGACGTAAAGGAGCTGGACATTTAAAAAACTACATTTCCCAGAGCTCCCGGTGCGCATGCGTGCGACGACCAGCTGGTTTGTTTGAGTAGCAACGGTTACTGAGGAGAGCTCCGCGTCGGGGGGTGAGAAACATTCATGTTCGTTTATCTTTAAGCCTTCGGTACCCGAGCTAACCCTAACCCGAGCTAACCCGAACCCGGGGTCAGAGGGTCGCTCCGCTTCTTTCATCTTCTCCTCCTGTGATGACTCCTCTTCGAAGTCATCACAGGAGAAGGCTCCTTCAGGGGGGGGGGGGGGGTTAGCACGGGTTAGCACGGGTTAGCCTGTTAGCTTACCTCTACAGAGCAGAGGCTAGCTAGCGTTAGCTCGTGTGGCTAGCATCCCGTTAACAACCTCAGTGTTTTTAATCTGCTGCTTAAGGAAACGTTCGCCTCGTTCACCAGACTCCGCTCGGACTCCTGCAGATCACTCCCCCCACACACGAAGGGGACGTTCAATCTACTTCCACACACGTGAGTCCAGAGTCCAGAGAGGAACCAGGACCAGGTTCCGGTTCGGCTCCACTCACATCCCCCTAGCGGCGTGTTTCACACTGGACTCGTTGTCGTTAGGACATGATCCACGGTGTAACTCACCGATGGCCGAGGCATGTGGAGAAGCTTCCATTGTACAGTTTTCAAATGGAAGACCTCTGGGGTTCACTTTCCGAGCACACAGACACACACGAGCAGTCCCGGAGGTGAACAGGTCGAACGGTTCCCTCTGGCTCAACAACTTCTCCCTTCACCTCTGACAGATTCATGTTCCTGGAGGAAGAGGACGGGTGACACGGTGCTCACTGAAGGGACATGTCCACTGTGCTTGATGAGACAGCCGCAGATGTCCCAGTCAGAGACATGGAGGTCGGTCTGTCCCAACTCACAGCTGCTGTACAAGGTCTGGGACACTGGTTGTAGTTAGGACTCTTTATCTGGGGTAGAATGATCACTGCTGTATGGAGAGAGTATGAACCTGATGTAGGTCAGCAGCCTCACGTTTCCTCTCATCACCTGTCAAAGCAGACGAGAACATGTTGCAGCTCACGGACCTGTGGGCTCATCAACATGCCCGGACGCGACAGGACATCTCGCGGGTGTCCAGGGAGGTGCTGGAGGACCGGTTCCTTCACCTCCATGATGAGAATCTGCTCTTAAAAGAGCACAACAACAAACAGGAGGACAAGATCAAGAAGTAACACACACACACACCAAACGCTGGTTTAAGTTTTTTTCTGCTTAAAACATTATCGTTATAATACGAACAATTTCATTTGACTTCCAATGAAAGTGTGTAGACAACGAAACAATAACAAAACATTAAGATCATCACATTTTATTTCTATATATTCCAAAATCCCAGTTTGTCTCTCAGATGTTAAAAGGATCAACTTCCTGTTCTTAACTCAACACGAGTCAAACAGAAACTTAGTGATCAGTGATGAAGCTCAGACCCATGTGGGGATCCTCTCCCAGGACACACACACACATATGCTGATGGACCTGAACACAACAACACAACAATTCACTACATGACAAGAACCGGTTTGTAATGTTTGAAGTGTTTATACATAATGTCTGATGGAGGTGAAGGAGCAGATGAACTGATGGAGAACAAGTTGTATATCAAGAAGTCTTGTGACCATAGTCCACCATCAGCTGACAGCACGAAGATCCTTTGACCTTAAGGGTTAGGGTTCATGTTTCAATAAGAAATGTGGAAAACCTTCCCTTGAGTTGATGAACTAGTTCCAAGTTGTCTCAACTTTCAGAAACTTTAACCTCAGAATTGATCAAGTCAAGTCACTTTTAATTGTGTAGCGTCAAATCACAAAAAACATTATCTCCAGGAACTTTACTTAATAATCAAGACCTGACAAGATCATAGAGAAACACAACAGTTCCCACAACAAGCTAATGAAATGTGGGCGGGTTCATGATCGGTTCAGAGCGAAACCCAGAAGAGAAGTCAATAGGTCAGTGAATGATAAACATATGAATAATTAATACTATAGAATCTATAGTATAGGTGATCTGCCATTATCTTCCCGTTCAATGAACCAAACTTCACAACAGTCACCTGACCCTCACACCTCCTCCTCCGCCCGCCAGGCTCAGCACCAAGCTGATGAAGCTGGTGAAGGACAGAGGTCGCATGGAGAAGCTGGCCGCCGGCGGGGCTCAGCCGGTCTCCAGGGTCCGAGACGTGGAGATGGAGGAGATGATGGAGGAGCTCCAGGAGAAGGTGCGGGGCCTACAGGCAGAGAACGAGGGACTGAAACAGCGTCTTCTCGTGGCCAAGCATCAGCTCATCAACGTGCAGAGCAAGAGGCCATCGCCGTACAGACACGTCCAGTCACGGGTCAACACCGGACTAAAGAGGTTGACCGATGACACCACGTCGCCCTCCCCGACTCAACCCAAAAGTGAGGTCCAGACATTGAGATGAGATAACTGCTTCTTTGATGTAAACCGCTGATACTGTTCATCCTGAAGAGTTGAGTTGTGTTGTCGTCACTGTGAACACGTCATTGTGTTGAGCTGATCGCCCGTGTCTCCTGCAGCTGCGAGGAACCTGGAGGGAGGAGGGCGGCCTCCGAGCGGCCAGCTGCCGCGCTACGGACACAGTCTGCTGGAGGAGTCGAGGGCCGAGAGCCGCAACCTGTGAGTGCTGCACGTAACCCCCAGACACCAACCAGAGGGTCACAGGTCGATAGGTCAGAGGTCAGGAGATTATGGAACATCACCAGCCGCCTCTAAATCCTAATTTCAAACACTTTCATCTGTAATCGTACCAGTTTAAACTTGTGGTGTTCAGAGGGACAGAGGTGGTGTTGAGTCTGTGAGATCATTCCTCAAAAAGAAGGGGGGGGGGGGGGGCTCCTCGCCATAGTGCTGAGCGCTGAAAGATGACTGATATTCTTTGTTGTGATTTCAAATACTTTCAAAATCAAAACAATAACATACAGGATATGTGACGCATACTGATGTACGTACATGAGAAAACATACAGACAAAGTTTTAATTACATTATTTCAATTAAATCTTTGTCTTCTGAAATGTAGGTTTTCACCTCATGGAAACATTTCAGGATCACTCATCATCCAGCAGAGATGATATTTGATGAAGATGTTCTTTGTGACCTAGAGAGAAGGTGATCGAGACTCAGCGGAGCCACATGGAGGAGATGGAGGGCGAGTTGGAGCAGCTGTGGAAGAAAGAGGCCGAATACGAGGAGCGACTCCTGCAGGTCCGACAGCAGCAGACCCACAAACTGAGGTACACCAAGTTACAGTTTCTATTCACACTATTAGTGTGTGGATGTTATTGCTTCACTAATGAAACCTGAGACATGAAACATTGTTTTTCACCTGGTTCACCTGAGACGTCCGAGGAATACGAGCTTCTGTTTACAGCTCAATACAAACACTGACCTGAAGCCGAGTGGGAGAACTATTGATCCGGGGTGTTTTTTAAACTGAGAGACATGTTTGTTTGTTTGTTTTTCATGTCAAAGTCTCTTGCTCTCTCTCAGGTCACATGTCAACGACAACACGACGATGATCAAACTGCAGAAGCAGCTGGTCGACAGGTCCCACGCAGTGGCCGAGCTGGAGGCTCGATTCCTACAACTACAAGAGGTGAGATATTTTTACAGCCTCGTCCTCACTGACGTCCAGCAACAACACCCCCCCCCCCCCCCCCCCCAAACCCAGCGATCAGCTCATTACTGGCAGATCTATACTGGGGTCTCTGAGGGAGCAGGCTTCACCTGCTGTATTTCTACTTCATCTTAGGAAAGACGCAGCTTGGTGCTCTCACAGTGTGTCCAAGCACCTCGTCTTCACGCAGCTGAGAACAGAAGACGTCCTGAGTCTTTCTCCATCGTCTTTAGTTTCAGTTCAGAGACACAAACTGTCCACTGTGTGTGTCCACTGTCATGTACACAGATCACATGATGATAAAAGCCAACATGTTCAATGTATTTGAATCATCAGACATTTTTCTCTTAAAAAATCTTTTTTTGATATGAACTGAGTCAGTTGCTCCGGACCTTTCCCAGAGAAAACCTGAGGACAACAAGAAGATGTGACCTGAAGCAGAGAACCTCAATAAGACTCTTCTCACTGCCACAATAGAAGATTTAAAGATTGTCGTGTCGCTGAACTGTTTCTGCTGAGGATCAGGGTTTGACTTTGTTATTAATTGTTCACTTTCACTCCAGAGTCAGCGGATGCTGAAGGCCAGTTACGACGCGGCGATGCTGAAGGTGGACGAGCTCATGGCTCAGCTGAAAGACGAGAGGCTGAAGAGTCTGGAGATGAAGAAATGGCAGCAGAGCTCCAACTCATCCAAGATCGGGATGGAGCAGGTGACAGCGACACTACTTCAGGTCCACATGTCACTTTGAGAGAAGAAGTCTCAGTCCAGACCTGAGATGCTGGTCTACAGAACGGTGAAGCTCTCAGCTCCTCCTCTGCAGTTAGTTCATCCATAAGAAATTCATCTGCAATTATTTAGAAAATCAGCATCAGTCAGTTTGAATGGGCTGTTTACTGGTTTACTCTGCTGCCTCACAGCTCTGGTCCTCTCACACGGACTCGTGAGACGTTCAATATCACTAAACAAATACCACGTTGTAGATTCGACACTGAACTTCACTGGACTCTGAACAATAAAGTGTGAAGGTGATGAGATGAACGTTCTCCAGATATAAGAGACACAGACAGAGATGATATGGATCTTGTTTTTATATTAGTAGTGTGGATTCAGTGGATGAAGCAGCTCTGTGCTGAGACTCTTTGTTTTCCAGCTGCAGCAGCAGATCGCTGAAGTGCAGCAGGAGAGAGACGAGCTGAGGGAGAACAACGAGAAGCTGCTGAGCAGGTGAGAAGCTTGGTTCTGATTGGCTGATGCTTCAGAGAAAGCACTTATAATGTTCATGTTTCAGAGAGTAGGAGGAGCTGAACGCAGGAAAGGAGCTGTGGTGATGTTTGATGGTTCAGAAATTGTGTCTGAAAAAACTGACATGAAAAATGATAAAGAAACAGGAAACTGTAGTGACTGCTGTGTCAGAGTTTACACAAATTAGTTGATAATTATTGTCGTCGTCCTCTTCTTTGTGTCTCCAGCGCTTTCGACGTATCTCAGCAACAAAAATGGCAGATCCAGGAGCAGCAGCTGAAGTTACAGATCGCACAGCTGGAGACGGCGCTGAAGGCCGACCTGGTCGACAAGAACCAGATCCTCGACAAAATCAAGGCTGAGAGGGGTAAGTTCACATCTCAGACGGAGCTGCAGCACTGTGCTGCTGTGGAACATCTGGAGGGAGAACCGAGGGTTCATCATCTGGAACAAAAGTTAAATGATTACAAATCTGTCACTTCCTCCTGTTGTGATATATAACCACATGAATTATGAAGTGGTTTACTGGAAATCCTCAAATTGAATCCTAGTGATTCTCCTTTTCTGTAGTGTGATTAATACTGAGCTTTGTTTAGATATAAATGAGAAGCTGATAGAAGAAAACAAGAAGCTTCAGATCCAGTTTCTGGAGCAGAAGCAACAAGCAGAGGATCTCAGGGGCCGTGTGACGCCCCCCCGCAGGGTGAGATGCTTTCTTGATTCTGCCCTCATGTTGATAATCCATATATTGATCAAGATATTCATTCACCACGCGTCCTGCTTCCCTGTTTCATCATTATCGCCCCCTGGCGGCTGACTTCAGAATATGTCATAATCCCTCCTCCTCCATGTTAGCAGATGAGACATGAACAAAAAAGAAAAGTAGACTTGAAAGAAGTTTTCTGTCATTTCAGGTCGTTCTTATCTCAGTTTAGTTTTATTTAGTTATTTGATGAAACAGGTTGAGACGTGATTTTCATCCTCTTTATATACAGTCACTGATCCTCTTTATATACAGTCACTTATTCTCTTTATATACAGTCACTTATTCTCTTTATATACAGTCACTGATCATCTTTAGATACAGTCACTGATCCTCTTTATATACAGTCACTAATCATCTTTATATACAGTCACTGATTCTCTTTATATACAGTCACTGATTCTCTTTATATACAGTCACTGATCCTCTTTATTTACAGTCACTGATCCTCTTTATATACAGTCACTAATCATCTTTATATACAGTCACTAATCATCTTTATATACAGTCACTGATCCTCTTTATATACAGTCACTGATTCTCTTTATATACAGTCACTAATCATCTTTATATACAGTCACTGATCCTCTTTATATACAGTCACTTATTCTCTTTATATACAGTCACTAATCATCTTTATATACAGTCACTGATCCTCTTTATATACAGTCACTGATTCTCTTTATATACAGTCACTGATCATCGTTATATACAGTCACTTATTCTCTTTATATACAGTCACTGATTCTCTTTATATACAGTCACTGATCCTCTTTATATACAGTCACTTATTCTCTTTATATAAAGTCACTGATCCTCTTTATAAACAGTCACTGATCATCTTTATATACAGTCACTGATCATCTTTATATACAGTCACTGATCCTCTTTATATACAGTCACTGATCTTCTTTATATACAGTCACTAATCCTCTTTATATACAGTCACTAATCATCTTTATATACAGTCACTGATCCTCTTTATATACAGTCACTTATTCTCTTTATATACAGTCACTAATCATCTTTATATACAGTCACTGATCCTCTTTATATACAGTCACTTATTCTCTTTATATACAGTCACTGATCATCTTTAGATACAGTCACTGATCCTCTTTATATACAGTCACTGATCATCTTTAGATACAGTCACTGATCCTCTTTATATACAGTCACTGATTCTCTTTATATACAGTCACTGATCATCGTTATATACAGTCACTAATCATCTTTATATACAGTCACTGATCCTCTTTATATACAGTCACTGATTCTCTTTATATACAGTCACTGATCCTCTTTATATACAGTCACTGATTCTCTTTATATACAGTCACTGATCCTCTTTATATACAGTCACTGATCCTCTTTATATACAGTCACTGATCCTCTTTATATATAGTCACTAATCATCTTTATATACAGTCACTGATCCTCTTTATATACAGTCACTAATCATCTTTATATACAGTCACTGATCCTCTTTATATAGAGTACCTAATAATCTTTATATACAGTCACTGATCCTCTTTATATACAGTCACTGATCCTCTTTATATACAGTCACTAATCATCTTTATATACAGTCACTTATTCTCTTTATATACAGTCACTGATCATCTTTATATACAGTCACTGATCCTCTTTATATACAGTCACTAATCATCTTTATATACAGTCACTGATCCTCTTTATATACAGTCACTAATCATCTTTATATACAGTCACTGATCCTCTTTATATACAGTCACTTATTCTCTTTATATACAGTCACTTCTCTTTATATACAGTCACTAATCATCTTTATATACAGTCACTAATCATCTTTATATACAGTCACTGATCCTCTTTATATACAGTCACTTATTCTCATTATATACAGTCACTAATCATCTTTATATACAGTCACTGATCCTCTTTATATACAGTCACTTATTCTCTTTATATACAGTCACTAATCATCTTTATATACAGTCACTGATCCTCTTTATATACAGTCACTTATTCTCTTTATATACAGTCACTGATCATCTTTAGATACAGTCACTGATCCTCTTTATATACAGTCACTGATCATCTTTAGATACAGTCACTGATCCTCTTTATATACAGTCACTGATTCTCTTTATATACAGTCACTGATCATCGTTATATACAGTCACTAATCATCTTTATATACAGTCACTGATCCTCTTTATATACAGTCACTGATTCTCTTTATATACAGTCACTGATCCTCTTTATATACAGTCACTGATTCTCTTTATATACAGTCACTGATCCTCTTTATATACAGTCACTGATCCTCTTTATATACAGTCACTGATCCTCTTTATATATAGTCACTAATCATCTTTATATACAGTCACTGATCCTCTTTATATACAGTCACTAATCATCTTTATATACAGTCACTGATCCTCTTTATATAGAGTACCTAATAATCTTTATATACAGTCACTGATCCTCTTTATATACAGTCACTGATCCTCTTTATATACAGTCACTAATCATCTTTATATACAGTCACTTATTCTCTTTATATACAGTCACTGATCATCTTTATATACAGTCACTGATCCTCTTTATATACAGTCACTAATCATCTTTATATACAGTCACTGATCCTCTTTATATACAGTCACTAATCATCTTTATATACAGTCACTGATCCTCTTTATATACAGTCACTTATTCTCTTTATATACAGTCACTTCTCTTTATATACAGTCACTAATCATCTTTATATACAGTCACTAATCATCTTTATATACAGTCACTGATCCTCTTTATATACAGTCACTTATTCTCATTATATACAGTCACTAATCATCTTTATATACAGTCACTGATCCTCTTTATATACAGTCACTTATTCTCTTTATATACAGTCACTAATCATCTTTATATACAGTCACTGATCCTCTTTATATACAGTCACTGATTCTCTTTATATACAGTCACTGATCATCGTTATATACAGTCACTTATTCTCTTTATATACAGTTACTGATTCTCTTTATATACAGTCACTGATCCTCTTTATATACAGTCACTTATTCTCTTTATATAAAGTCACTGATCCTCTTTATATACAGTCACTGATCATCTTTATATACAGTCACTGATCCTCTTTATATACAGTCACTGATCCTCTTTATATACAGTCACTGATCTTCTTTATATACAGTCACTAATCCTCTTTATATACAGTCACTAATCATCTTTATATACAGTCACTGATCCTCTTTATATACAGTCACTAATCATCTTTATATACAGTCACTGATTCTCTTTATATACAGTCACTGATCATCTTTATATACAGTCAATTATTCTCTTTATATACAGTCACTTATTTTCTTTATATACAGTCACTGATCGTCTTTATATACAGTCACTGATCATCTTTATATACAGTCACTGATCCTCTTTATATACAGTCACTGATTCTCTTTATATACAGTCACTGATCATCTTTATATACAGTCAATTATTCTCTTAATATACAGTCACTTATTCTCTTTATATACAGTCACTAATCATCTTTATATACAGTCACTGATCCTCTTTATATACAGTCACTGATCCTCTTTATATACAGTCACTGATCCTCTTTATATACAGTCACTAATCATCTTTATATACAGTCACTGATCCTCTTTATATACAGTCACTGATCCTCTTTATATACAGTCACTGATCCTCTTTATATACAGTCACTGATCCTCTTTATATACAGTCACTGATCATCGTTATATACAGTCACTAATCATCTTTATATACAGTCACTGATCCTCTTTATATACAGTCACTAATCCTCTTTATATACAGTCACTGATCCTCTTTATATACAGTCACTGATCCTCTTTATATACAGTCACTGATCATATTTATATACAGTCACTTATTCTCTTTATATATTATCCTGTAGATTGGTATTGTTCTGTTTCGCTGAATGTCAAAACTCTTTTTCTTTTCCCAGGAGAACGATAAGGCTGAACTCACTGAGGCTCTTCTTCTCATTCAAGTGAGGAATCTTTTCAAGCTGTGAGATGTTCATGATTTTGAAAAGATCATCAGATTCTCTTTTGTTCATGTTTTCATGGTGAAACTTATTACAGTTCTCACTGCTTCTCCTTCCTGCCCCTGACGTAATTACTGCCTCCACAGAAGCGTAAGGCTCAGCGGAGCAGTGACCTGGGCTTCCTGGGGGAGGCGGTGGAGGGAGGGAGCAGCTC